>NC_135707.1:14742035-15043129 GCF_964276395.1 Gasterosteus aculeatus | reverse complement strand
CGGGGAGGGACGCTCACCCATAACATTGTGTTGGTAGTGGTACATGTGCTTTAAATAGTAATAACTTGACACTGCATACTTGACTGAATAGTGTTCTGTTTAATATCATTTTCGTATGAAAACCCAGTGTTATAATTAGAATTATTTATAGGTATGCAGTGTCATATATACATCACTGTACAGGGTGGGGATTTTAACATGCAGCATTTCTTTATGTATATTTGTAAAGGGAAATCTTATACCTATTTTATAACATTACAATATTTTTTAGAACATAACATAATTATTCATATTATGTATGCAGTGTCATAACTACATGTCTGACGTTTCTAACAAAGGTTCAAAATCCGGTAAAAATTTGAGCTAGTTTTTTTTTTTAAGTACACGTTTCACTAGCGGACCGTACCAAGATGGCCGTTCGAAGACATATCTAGTCTTTATATATCTATGTACGCTACGGCCGACGGGGGTGAGGGGGATAGTGGGCGCCACCTACCGTCGAGGAGGTGGAAGAGGAACCAACGCGGATCGAGGTCCATTTTTCTGTTTTTTTTGCATGAGAAATTGGATGTGTGGCGGGAGTGCGTGACTGAAGACTGAAATTAGTGACAATAACTGCTTGGAGTTCTCTTAGGTTGTGCTTGCACGTGGCATAAACCACTTAATTTCAATGAAATTGTGAATAAATGACCATGCCTATTTTTCATGGTAGGCCTATATAACTACGATACCTCTTCATAATGTCCTAACAGGTATGTATGGTCGTAGACGGTCAGAACCCCCCCTCGCTCCTCCAAAAATTCTAACCTCACATAGAAACACAAACATAAACCTTAAGGCTGAGTACTGATGGTTAGCGCCATCGATTTACAGCAAGAAGGTCCCGGATTCAACTCCAAGCAGCAGCCTTCCTGTGTGGATTCTGCGCGTTGTCTGCGTGGGTTCCGCAGGAATCAGGTTGATGGCTCATTCTAAATTTCCTGTAGGTGTGTGGATGTGAAGGGTTGTACGTCAGCCCTGTGATTAACTGGCAACCAACCCATGCGACCCCGTATGTAGGATAAATGGCTTTTAAAGATCCCAACAGGAGATACCTGCTGTTGCAGCCCACGAAAAATATTCTTCCTCTTCTTTCAAAGTTTAGAATGGAAATTTCATGCACACTCAAATTTGCATACAGCAGGCAGACCTGTTACGCACCATTTCAGTTCTAATATATATTCCTTCCAATATTTTTTTGCACTCTCTGAGAGAGGGGTTGGTGGGTGCCCTTCGACCATTTTACACACACACACACACACACACGCACACACACACACACACACACACACACACACACACAAATAAAATCGGTTTCAATAGTTCTTTTATAGAAACATTACAGAGTATTCCTGTATCTGTGAACAGTATAATCCACTACTTTCCTCCATAAAGCTAAACATGGGAATTAACAGATTATCATGACTAGCAACGGCACTCCACAGACTATGTTTCATATATGAAAGCATGAACGGAGGGTTAGGTCGGTCGCAGTAGGCAACGTTATCTACATTGATTGCTTACTTTACACACACACAATATAGGCAACAGAAGTACTGCGTGACATTGACGGCCACAATTTTTTGGTAATCATTTTGTTTTAACTATTGAATAATGTTACTTTCAGATCAATCAACCGTGAACAGCACAGAACAAGTTACACAATAAATTCTCAAAATACGAAATATTATTTTATTGTTTCTTCCGGTCAAAGCCTGTTAAAACTAAACAAAAACTGTTCAGTTGGTTGAAATGAAAGTGTGTATGCGTGAAGGTGCAGACTGAAGACCAGTAGCTCAGTTAACAGGCAGAAAGCATCACACCTCACAGGCGGTTCACACAGACTACTTTCTGTTGCTTAACAATAAAAAAAATGCTTCTCCTTGGATGTAACAATCCCTGCTGCTGCTCCTCCATCTTATCGGTTGGTTGCAGGTTTGGGAAGTGTGTGTTCGGGTTGACATCTAGCACTCGGCGGATCGACCTGCAGGCGGGCAGACAGACAGGAAGGGGAGTTCCCAATTACAGATGGTTCATTTACTACATAAATGTGATTATACAATCAACATGCCAATCATTAACCTACATAAAACCTAAATTGTTCATCAAAGAGGAGGCTGGTATTTAAGTCGTATGATCAGTGAGGATATTTACGATATAATTCTTTGGATGTGAGGATTTAGAAGAAGAATTAACACAAAATAAGCACAGGCAGAGGCAGATACATGCGTATGTGCAGTGCCTCCCTGTGGGCCCGAGCTGAGTTAATTATATGCTGCAGTACTACAGCGTTTTTCAGATGGGCCATCAGTGTATTTTGTCTTAACGTGGTTAACAAGGAGCGTCTGTCCCAATGAGCACCATCATATCGCTTGAGACAGGCTGCACATTTATGAATATCTGCATTATGGCTTTCCCTTAAACACAACGCAACATAAAAGTACAATAATGCACGGTTCTATGCCTCGGCCAAACAGTCACGATGCAGTTTAATACTGTGCACGATAATTCTTCTATTAAGGTCAACAACCTTTTAGTGACGTCACAGTGAGCTTGAGCTCTGAACACAATTTGTTCACTTCTTTTGTATAGTCAGTCCAAGTGGACGTCTTTGGCGTGAAGGAATTCCCTCTGGAGCTTCCTGAGATCTTGCTACTAAGAGACTGGGTCAGACGTACCACACAAAAATATAAAGCCAACACTGTCTCAGAGTCCTAAAAGGGATACGGTTGCCTCACAACGTTCTTCCTCTCCCTACAACACCCCAAGTCTGCATGCCAGACACCCCGAGTGTGCCGCCACCTGTTGAACTGCGAGGTCCACGGCATCCGAGTCCAGCACTACGGGGGACTTCTACACTGTTTGTGTGTGTGTGTGTGTGAGAGAGACACAAGGCTGTTTACCATGAAACAGATGGACAAAGTAAATAGTATATCTTTAGACCACAGTCTGGGTTTTCACATCCAACTGTTATTTTGCAATACACATTTTCATATATTTGCAGTATTATAGTATAGTATTATAGTATTGTGTTTAACTATTTTGATTAAGTGAATAGAAACATAGTGAAAAAGATGGAAAATCTATTTGCTGGTTCTAGCAGTGGTTATTGATGCTTCTTTCACGGGTCTGTGCGCACAAGGCATCATTTACACTGACCCACAAGTCCAAATGGAGTTTCATTTGTGGATTAATACGTGTATTAGTAGAGTTATACTAAAGACGAAAAACTGTTCATAGGCCCGTCATGGCTGCTGGTTCTCCTTTAGATCTAGTAGGGAAAGAGCTTGCAGCTAAACTAACAGCACCTTTGTCGGAGAGCATCTGCTGAGCATTGCTTCCTGTCCTCCTTCTGCAAAGGGAAGAGAGGAGAGAGTCAGAGACAAGGGGAAATAAACTGGTACAACGCACTGCACTTACAATATATGTTAGATGTAAACCGTGCCACTCTTTTCCACACCAATTACACAGGTGTTTTAATGTTTAACTGTATGAAGGATCACCTCTTGTCCTGGTTGAACTTGCACCTGCAGTGGCCACCTGGAGCAAGAGAAGAGAACAGTTGGCTTTCTTTATATCTGTGTGTTTGTGCGTTGTTTAAGAGAGTTTATGACTCCATGAGTGGAAAAGCTGTTTGCATAATTTGCATCTTACTGAACAGGATGGTGATGCCAATGAGACAGAGGACAGCAGCTAGAATCAGGCCTCCAACACGCAGCCTGTGGTAGTCTGCAGAAAGAGGTCGGGGTTACCTCATGAAAATTGAACGAATGCATCCGCTCAACAAAACATGCAAGCAAATCAGACCGGAAACGCTTCTACATACATGAAATCTAAATGATAGTTAAAAAATATTACTCTAGAAAATAATATTTACCAAAGGTAAACGGGTCCTCTTCCACTGTAGGAACACAAATAATTTGTAGGTGAGTTGAAAGTTGGTTTGAGAAGCAGATAAATGAGGATATGCAAAAACATTCACATACATTTGACAATAACATAATAAAGTCAATAGTACAAGGGAACATAGTACTATTATCTCGTTATATACTTTCCTGCCAGAATAAAAAAAAAGAATTATCTCGTTGATGACATCATCAATATATATCAACAGGAAAGTGACATTTCACTCAATTCAAAGAAAAATTTTTTTAAAAACCTGCGTGTCTGTTGTGGTTATTTTCAGATAAAAATGTAGGGATTTGATTTCATAACAATATTACAGAAATATATCATTTTAACAAACACATGTTTTAACAAAATGTTTGCGCCGGTAAGGCGGCGGACTAATGTTAAAAAAAAGTGTACTTACAGTTTTGTTCTTCTGCAAACCCGAGGGACACAACTGCAAGAGGTCAGACAGACTCTTTACAATGGTGAAACACATCTGTCTGAATATGCAAAAATATTCCACTGTAGTTGGTAATGATGGATTCATGTGGTCTAAAGAAGTTCAAGTCTGATATATGTAGATGTCCTCATATTGAATTTGTGCCATTAACAGTTCAATAGCATTTTGAGGAGAAATAACGTTTGCCACGTTATTTAGACTCATCTGCAAATTAAACTGTCAATATCAATGAAACAATTCTGCTTAAGCTCTTTAATCTTTTCTGCATTTATTGAAAATCAAGCTCTGTTTAAAAACATTACATAATACTCTGATCTAACCTCCTACAACACCTGACGGAGCTGCGGATGTTATCACGCTCACCTTTCCAGGACTAGAATTGTACACTTGCATCTAAAAATCGTCACATGAGACATCTGGAGAGACAGCCAGTGACAGGATTATCTCTCTCACAACTCATCCCCTCTGCTGTTTTTGGTCTGATCTCAGACAACACAGGTCGCAGAGAACAGAAATATGGAGCTACGCACACGAGAAGAAAGACCTGAGCAAGTGAGGAAGCACCTGAAGAGGAAGTGGAGAAAACACTACTTTGTACTACATTATGCCTTCCTGAATATTTACTGGATTTACTCTTTGACTTTTATGAAGATTAAGTTACAAATGCAGTGCAGGATTTTAAAAGAATGACTGATTAAATGTAAAGACTTTAAAGAGTTCCACTCACGTGTCATCAACACCAAAGCACCGATCTTTGACATCTTCTCGTTTGAGGTTGTTTACCTGCGGAGATTGATGCAAACACAAATCATGAACAATGCAGGACTAGAGCTAGATTCATGTATATAAATCATATGTTTGCATAAAGCTTTACATTCTAACTTAGTTTCCACAACAAACCTCAGTCCTCAGTGATGAATATATAAGAAATGTGCCTTTACTTTTACAACAAACTTAGAGTAGCACCTTAGCTGTATTAACATGGGGTGAATAACATATATCTTCGGTCCCAATGGCACACACAATTAAGTGTGTGCGTGTCCGTGTGCACGTTAAGAAGCTGATCACAGTACTGGCTCACACTAACCACAGGTCAATAAAGACTTGATGTTTTCTGAGGGGAACTAAAAGGACTTAAACACACAGCGTGTGCACAAGTTTCCTCTAAAGCACACAAACAAAGAAATCTGATCGAATTTAGCCCAAAGTGGCCTCTCCCGCTCTATTTTCACACAGAAACTCGATCTGTTGTTGAAAGGCGCAAAGTGCTTTAATGGAGATTCAGGAGAACTAAGTCACTCTGCATAATGCAGCATTACGCTGGCTCCCTCTAAAAGCTCCAGCGCTTCCTTTCTCTCTTTTTTATTCAATGTTATTTCTTAATTCATTACGGGCTTTTTCCACCTGTAATGTACAGTACTGTGTGTATGTATCTATGTACATGTAGTCCGCTGCTACAGCTGTCCACATTTCTCTTGTTACTCTTCCCAAGCTTTCACTTGTTGATCAAAAATGTAATAAAAAATTGATGAGAATCGTATTAAAGTCCACTCACCCGACGCTATTCCTGACTTTTCTGTCATTTGAATCTTACAGCGAGCATTAGGCGTATAGATTGGTTGCCTTGAGCTTTTTTTCCGAGGTCCCATCAGTGGATATTATATATTTTACAATGCCTGCTAATTAATTGTTCTTAAGTGTAAACCCCTCCCACTTTTAATCCCCACGCGGTGTGTCCACGCCGCGCAGCAGAGGCAACGTGTGCAGGGAGGAGCAGCAGTGATTTTCCACTCATCACACGTTTCCCCCTCGGGTCGTTCCGCAGAGAACCACAATCACACCGGTATCCATTTCAAACTGAGATTCACACGCCGTCACGTGTGTTTGTGACAACCTGCACAAACACATCCTGCTGAAGCCTCTGTTGAACCTGTATGATCGGTTCAAACGGGAGCCTCATTGTTGAGGGGAATTGAACCCTCCTTTGGCGCGTCTCAGACACCAGAGACAATGGTGTGGAGGGATAAAAGCAGACATTGTGAACTCTAGAGTGGCGTTTTTTTTTAATCATGGTGGTGGGTCCCTATTTGTTTGTGTTGTGCACAGGATGCACATGCAGAGCCAGGATTTCACACCTTCCACTGATCTACAGGGGTTATAATGAGCCGAGATTCACACAAATGCTGCAAAGAAGACTGCCAGCATGTGTGCAGGATTCAAACGCTTCAGTGTTTGTGTTGTTTTATGTCAAAGAAATGCATCCAACATGGTTTTTTTTTAGAGATTGAGGATGCACAGGGTACTTTTTGCTGAGTAACACAGAATTAAACTTTTACGGTCTACAGAAGAGAAGGACAGTGTATCTGACAAATCCTTTAAGATGTTACATCACTGATTCAGTTCCAGCATCAAGCACGGTCTCGTAGCTTAGTTGTTAGAGGATCTTTAAGGACGCACAACAACGGTAACCTCCACATGAAGGCGAACGTGAGTCTCTCTTCACCGCTGTGGGTGTTTGGAGTGTGGTAGAAAGGAAGAACAGAGAAGAGCAGAACGAGTGCACCTCTCCTGGTGCCTCTCCCCAGCAACCCAAGGCGAGGCAGGGGGAATGTAGGGGACGGGAAACAGGCCAACCGCCATTAGAGAATGGTTTACCTCAGGAGGAAGCTACACAGAGAGGGGAGAGAGAGGGAGACGAAGGGCAAAGACCGCAACAGAGAGAGAAGGAGAGGAATGCAGAAGAAGACACGGAGGGCAAACTGAGGATGAGGCTTTGAGGAAGGGGAGGCAGAGGAGAGAGAGAGAGAGAGAGAGAGAATGTAATCGTATGAGCTGCAGAGAGGGGGATGTAAAATATGTGGCAACTCCCTGTTCCAAGATCCTATTCTTAAGCTAATGTTAGTGTAAGGCGAGGCCAGGAGGTAAGTGCTGGAGGCGCTTACCTACAAAGTGAAAGGCAACTTCGTTGGCATATTTATTTGGTGAAATGTGAGAAAGTGGTGGTGAAATGCAGATCAAAATTCCCCAGGGTCCACAGCAGCATGCTTGCATTGCTGGTTCTGTCCACTTAACGCTGCAGAATCTACTCCATGTAATAACATAACAAAATAAAACAAGCACTCTGGGGGCTTTTCTGATCAATACACGGCCTATCCAAATACTTGGTAGTCTATTATCTACAATCGAATAATCAACCAATTGTTTCGGATTTAAATGGAGGTTTAAATGTTCAGGCCAAATTCCGCTTTGACAAAACCAAGGCTGAGCATTACAGGCCGATACCAAAGAAGCCCTTGTTTTTACAGATCTAGCCAAAGCATTTCTGAAGCTATTATGTCAAAAGTAGTTTCTCTCCCCCTTTGTTCAGGCTCCCTGTGAAGTCACTTCTCCACCTCTGCCTGGTCGGGGTATAAAGACTTTTCTGTTCGTGCTCCGTCATGCTGCTCCGACTGTCTCCAACTGTCCCTCTTTTTTGTTTTCTACTCTTGAATCTCTTTTTCTTCCAGTTTATAGGCTTGCTTTCTACATTTTTGTTTAGCTTCACAATTTGCTGCTGTATCGAACAGTCTTCTTCTTTCCTCTCCAGCCGAGTCCCACTCCTTACATCCGTGTACCAGTAAGGAACAGCGCGGTACTATGCAATTACTTACTCATTTGAAATGTTTACATCTATATTAACTAGGGAGGTTTTCCAGGCACGGCCAGCCAGGGGGAGACCCAGGACGAGCTGGAGAGATTACATCCCCACACTGGCCTGGGAACCTCTTGGGATCCCCCCAGAGCTGCTGGATGTGGCCCGGCAAAGGCAAGTTTGGGGTCCCCTGCCGGAGCCATTTGCCCCGCCACCCGAGCAGTTGAATCAATGATGAAATAATGAATTTAAATTATAAACAGACTATTTATTGTAGTAGCTTCTATTTAAATGTCTCAGACAGATCTCATGCTTATCAGGCACAAAAAGTAAAAATGTATTTACGTCCATTGTTTGGGGCAAAGGCAGATATTTCAGAGACATTATTTAAAACCTGCAGGAAGAATCATTGTAGATGATGTGTGTGTCAAACACACACAAACCTGGAATACGAGTATAAAATCATGTTTAAAAGAGATCTAAACAGCTTTACCACCGTCTGTCTGAATGTATACTTGATGTCATCCTGATGGAACTACCCCAAAAAACAAGAGTTCAATTTTATGCTTTCTCTATTCTGTGTGCACGTGGCTGTGCGTGTTATGATATGTGTTGTGCACAACACGTATGTGTGACTTAGTCTCTTTGGCAACTTCCACTCCCCCACCCGAGCGTTTCCATGCTGGACACCAGTGTGTGTGTGTGTGTGTGTGTGTGTGTACTGCACTACAGAGACAGCTGCCTTTACTCAGTGGCATTTTTAATTCATAAATTAGCAGCACTGGATTCCAGTCTGCAATCTGTGATGGTTTATTTGCTTTTTGTTGTTGAATATATCTTAAGTTGTTCCTCTCATCACTAGCGCATTACACTCATACATGAGCTGAATGTCTGGAAATGGGATTGATGGGGATTGAGAGTTTTTTCTTCGTGGTGATACCATCTAACAGCAACGGACCAAGACAAGCTTCAACAGATGGAAGAGTGTTTTCAACTAAGTAAAGGGGGAAATAAGACCGGGTGTGGCTGTGAGGCAGCTCACTAAGGAAGAAAACCAAGAAAGGAAACCAGCGATGCAGGAAGTGAAAAACAAGATTTCAATTGTGGTATTAAGACCGAGCAAGAGGGGGGGAGAAGCAGAGAGTGGTCACGCCTCGGGGGGGACGGGGGAGGCGGGCGAGGAAGGGACGAGGGAGAGTGCGGTCGGGGGAGAGAGGGGGCGGGACGAGGGACGCACAGAGACAGACGCAGGGAAGTACTGGGGAGTCGAGCATACTACAGCCGTGAGTCACAGGAACCACGAGGCTCCCGGCACACTTCCTGCTCCCGGCTCTGCGGCCGATGGAGTCCAGCTCGATGCAGCGTGACGGTTACAACATAACGTCGCGTGTGAATAAAAACACCGGGACCGGGCTGTGAACGAAGTCACCGAAGGTCGCAGTCACGAGGGAAATCAATGTACCCTCCTCGAGGACGAGTGCGTCGCCTAAGAAACGCGCTCCCCTCCACCCGTTTACCCCGCCCCCCGCCCTCCTGTTTTCTTTTGTTAGGAGTCATGGGAGACGTGAGGACAGCGAGCTGCTTTTGTGTCCCCCCGACTGTCTGTCGCCACCTTCCTCCACCCGCCCCACCCGCCTCCACCTCTGCCTCTCAACCCGCGATATCTTTCATCTCCATCCGCCTCGTCTCTCACTCTGCGAAAAACTGTGCTCAAATGAGGTGAACTAAGGTGTGCGTAAATGTGTCGTACTGTGGACGCCGCAGGCAGGCGCGAGTTCATCGTGTGAACGTTTCGTTGCCACTTCGAAACAGTTCTCACAGTATGCTCGACTTTTGTGAAGAAACTCTTAGAATCATATTCCTGCATTGCATGGAAAAATATTAACTTGTTTTTGGCAGAAATGTCCCTAATCCATATTTGTGAACATGTCATCAGTCTATGACATGACTATTGGTGATCTTTATCCATCATGACGAGGAGTTTAGGTTTCTCTCTGTGTCTGCTTTAGTTCTACTCCAGCTACCGATGTCCAACCTCTCATCCATGACAAACCACCGCAAAGTGTAGATATCCGGCCTGAGAGAGTGTTGGCTTTGCACAATGCCTACACCACACGTCCAAAACACAATAGAGGTTACTGCTGCAGTGCATTCTGGAACTGCCTCATTCTACGCCTCTTGTACAATTGATTCCTCCCCGGCCACTAAAGCCTGATGTTTACCCACGGCTTCTTGTTTACACATGCACAGGCTTTATCAGGAACACAAGCACGACGTGAAAGCACAAGCACCACACCGCTGTTTCAACTGCTTCTGCATCTCTATCATTTTTTTAAGTAATGAGGTACGAGAGGCTGTACTTAAGCGTCCAATAATGAAACAGTTCGAGGGTGCAGCCATTAGAAATAGTAAAAGTAAATAGACGCCTTTCAGCACAAAATAGTATCAGCCACCAAATGTTGTGTATCGCATTTCAGTAGTCTAGACGTCCACCTTGATTGTCCGGTTGGGAAAGCTCGCGTTGCCTCAAACCGATCATTTCTGGCATTTTCGATCTTTTTACGGCGATCGCCACACAACTAAAAACTGAAATGACAACTAACTAACTGTTACTTTGAGTGCGCAGTGAAACGACGCTCAGGTCAACGTGAACAGGTACATTATGGCTCAATAATGTACACCCCATGACTTGCTCTCAACCAATCAGAATGCTGGATTTCTCCTACTCGTATTATAAAGTCAGTTAATTGCTCTGGGGATAGTCAATACAAATTGCGGGTAAAATGTGAACAAGATCTATTTCCAGTGTAAATGTTACCTTTCCCCTACAGTTCAGCAACCTTGAACAGCAAGACCTTTCTCCTTTATCTGTCCATGTCCACCTAGTAAAAAACGGTTCTCTCTCTCTTTCTCTGTAAATGAGGGTTCTAACACACATGCTGCTACCAAATATTAGTTGCATTAGTACGTAATACTATCATCATAAACCAATATCGCTGACCTGCTTCTTTCCAGAAGTCTTCGTGCTTTCCCTCCTCACAGATTCCCGTGGATGGAGGTTACATCTGAAGGTGGTCCTGCCTTAACCTGGCTCGCCACTCTCAATAATGGAATCATTTCTGTCATATAAATTGAACGTGATGCACATCTCTTAGGCTGTTCATTCTGTCCACATGACACCTATTGCAGATCCCGAAGTGAGGGTTTCAGGGAAAAGGATGTTACATGTTTACAGGCTGAAAAGCCCTCCGAGGCTAATTTGTGATTTTGGGCCGCACAAAATCAAATGATTAGAGTTGAATAGACACGTTGGTACTGGAGGAATCGGCCACATCTGCACTTGAGGGGTGTTCAACGCAATCGTGACACACGCAAGTTGCGCCGCTTCTGCAGGAGAATCACCAGGAGAGGAAGAGACGCAGCTGATTTCGGGTGTACTGAGAATCAGGATTCAAGTGACTTGGAACCTGATCTCGTTCTTACAGAATCTGATTCAGAAGATGAAGTTTCAAATCTATCCAAAAGATTTAGAAAATAGGGCTAAAAACACAAAACAAACACACAGAATCAGAACAAACTTCTCCATGTTCTTTTTCTACAGTTTTAATTACATAGTTTATTTTCTCTGTAATATATTTTATTTCTATTTGTGTATCTTGCTTTTATCTCAGAAAATATGTCTTATATTTACATAGTTTATTAATAATTAATACAAATGCATCAAAGAATGTGTTTTTGTCACTGCTGGTGCTGTAAGTTAGGTAACTTGTAATGTGCCAGCCACGATTTTTCCGTGGAAAATTGGTTCAAAAGTGAACGTTTTTTTCAACGTCTACGAAAAGACGTGGAACATTTTTCAGCGTCTTTTCAACGGAAACATGCTCGCTGCTGTTCGATGGGGTTATTTAATGTTATCTACTAGATATTAAGTATATTCATTGCACATAACGTTACGGGCTTGTGACACAATGACTTCTCTCTCGAAAAAAATAAAAAATAATACGTTTTTTAAAATGAATTCTTGTCTCTTTGAGCTGTGTTTACCCTGGTTGATGCAACATGTCTGCGGCACACAGAGATGTTTAAAGAGCCGAAATGCGGTTTAACGGCCGCTTCTCTGACGTTAAACAGTCTGCGTATGAGATTTTTCCACTTCAAGAAACACATTCCCTCAAATGAAGAAAACTACTCAGTGGGAAAACAGCAGCGGTTGTGGGATATTTCCTTTGTCAAGACTTACCTCTCTCACGGCGTATTTATCAACGGGGAAAAGTCTGGTACAGAAGGCGGATATGCGACCCAGGAGCAGCGCACTTTCTCCCCTCTGCTCTCAGCTCTGGCAGCCTCAACAGGTTGGCTCGCTTTTACCGAAAGGGGGCTGCGTTTGAAACGCTGGTGGTTTGTTGGTGAATTCTGATCCTGGGTCGGTTTCAGTCAGCCGACTGGCGGCGGAAGAGCGAGGGGCGGAAGACGTGCGGGGCGTGGAAGCTGATCTGGAGTCGGTCGCACCGAGAGCCGGGAGGAGGAGTGAACGCATTAATGTTTGCTTGTCGAGAACGAAGATGTCGAAGTTTGTCGAGTTAGTTTGTACTATTCAACCAACTAGTTTGCACAACAAATGGTAGTGAATAAGAATGCTTCTTATATCAGCGCGTTCGTATTAGGTAAGCCCGTTAAAGGTTAATACAAGCTATAATGACCGCACTCTAGTATACCTGTGAAAAACAACACTGAAATATGAGCAATTTGGTTCAAAATAGTGTCATTTATTTTCATTTTGGGTGTGGACAACAAGATTTTCTATGTTTTCCTTTAATCTTATCAATATCAAAATGGCTCATCCCATGATTAACTAGTTTATCAACAACAGGTCAGAGTGACTAAACATTACATCATATTCCTAATAATGCATTTTTCAGCAACACAAGATTATGCTTTTGACTAAACTCCCTTTGAAACAGACTAAATATGTCGAGAAGGTCCATGTGCTTCCAGGGATAAACATAATTGTGCAAATAAATGACTGCAAATTTACACATTAGTACAGATTAGAGAAATGGATACATGCTTTTGAACCTTGCATAAGTAGCACATCTTTGCACAGGTCTTTGCAGAATTGAACATCTGAGCTGGTGTGTTTCCTCCTTAACCGCCAGCACACGCCCAAACCTTTCCACGCCGAGCCTGCGAGATCTTCCTGGCCAAAACCGGTTTGTCAGGCACGAGATCAGATTTCACTGTTGTCATCTTCCCCTTTTCTACAACGTAAGAGACAAGGGAGGGGTGTCGGTTCGGATGAATAAATGGACTTCATAAAGAGACAGTAGGAGGGAGACATTGAAAGGGGCAAAAGAGTCAAGTACTCACAAGAACGCACACACGCAGACAAACGCACGCACACATACTTTTCACAGTCAGGAGATGAGAAAAAAAAACGTACTTGTTCCTCATGGAGCACTTGTTACCTGAAAGCAAAGTGGGATGTGTTACTGAGATGTATTGCCACTCTTATTCTTGTATTAGCATTTGGTTGGGATTTCAAAATCGATCAAAATGCTTTCATAGGTTTAAATTTGGAACTCACGAAATATAAAGGCGATTCCTCCAAAAAAACAAAATCCGCAGAAGATCAGGCCTCCAATTCGTAGCCTTTCATAGTCTGTCAGACAATGTAGTTGGAAGTTGAGAAGGTTTATTGACAAAAAACAATTAGGAAGCACACATTTAATCTAATAATTAAATGTAGAGTTGCCATCCGATTTATTTATGCTTTTTAAAATATATTGCTTTTAAAAATGTGCAAATTTGCAGTGATTTCTCTGCGGATGCGATTTGCAATAATAGTAAGTGAACACAAGAAACTCTGCGCTAGTCTTTTTATAATCCATACAACGAGTGAGATGCTATAGCGCAGCTTATAACAATTAGGAGATAAGAGTGTCTGTACTTACTGTAAGCAAATGGATCTGCAGACCAAAGAGGAGGAGGAGAAACAACAGGCAGAAAGAAACATTAGAGACAAGACTCACTGTAACTCGCTTTAATGGATGATTCAAGGAGTTGAAACTACTGCAAATGTTCAGTGCGGCCTTCACAACACAATGGTCCTTGTTTCTCTGTCACGTTTAATCTTTTTCATGCACCCGGTTTGGGATAGTGTCAGTAGAATTGCCTTGAATTAGGCCATTGTTAAGATAGTGTTCACGTCATGTCTCTCTAAACCCGTTCTTAAACAAACCAGTATCAGAACGAGATGAGTTTCAGAAGGAGAGTTTGGGCCTTACTCGCTTCAGCTTCCATGAAAAGGGTGAAGAGAACTGTAAGGAAGTCAGACAAATGAAATGTTAATTTAGTTTTTGCGCTTACATTTCTCTGTTAAAGTGAAAATGTTCAATTAGGGCAGGGTGCTTTTTAATAAATGACCTTTCGCATGGCCACAAAGGTCCATGAAAATAAAATATTATGGGTATTGTATACTTATATACTTTTTCTACTTAATTTACCTGCAATGACAGCCACGGCAGTGAGACGACCCATCTTCAGACAACTAAGAGTCGGATAGAAACAGAATGAGATAAAGGCAGAGACGACACGTGATGAATGCTTAATAAACAGAGCCGAGTGTTTTTCCCACCACGTTGCCTTTGTTTCGAACACAAACACACAAATGCATACGAGCAACAAATCACACACTCTCCACGGGAAGAATGTCCTTGTTGTGTGAGAGGTCAGTGTCCCGTCAGCAGGGATGCATTCTGGGTGTTTGGAGAGTAAACAGAGGATCACTTTTTTGTCTTGGGGCCAAACTCAGCTGGGTTCCAGACAGCTTGCCTGCAAAACTCCCCTTTACTCCAGAAAAAAACCTGATCGCTGCGGGCCAAACACGGATATTTTACAGGCTTTACAGCCTCCAAATATATTTGCTGATTCTTGTTTTCTCTTCGTATGAGCAGTTGTATTTATAACTGACTTTATAATGGTGATGTCTTGTTTATGCATACGAAATAGAGCAGTTCATACACATCAAGGCATGAACTTGAAGTCTTCTTGAATCATTTGTTGAAATAACCAAAACAAAATAAACACTTATGTCATGTTACTTATGTCAGTAACTTTATTTTTCAGAAATTGAATATATATACTAAGTGTGAGAAAGGAGGATATGCAACTTTTCAGCAACCTCAGTGTGAATTTTAGCTGATCTCGGACACCTTTAGGTTATTTTCTGCATTCATTTATCTTGAATTTAAACCTTGCATAGCAAAAGCAGAGTGAACTTTGCAATATATCAGACACTTTCCTTGCATTTGATGAATCTGGATCAAAAACTAGCTTTACATTTGATCTTATTCTGTAAATACAGTTTGAAGCAGCTTTTCAAGCATCAACTAGAAACAATAAAGACCATAACCTTGCTTTTTTCCCACTCATCCTGGCCTTTGTCTAATATGTTATTGCAGCGTTCAGATAGCATGACATTTGTCAAGGTCAAACTCTGTCCCGTGTCTTTCAATGTAACCCTTGTCTCAAGTGATTTTCTGGTTAGGTTTAAACACAATTTTACAAAATAATGTCTTTTTGCTTGCTAGAGGGGATGTAACAGTTCACTGTCCTTCACAGAGTATTGATGTTATGCCACATTATCATTCTTAGATCATTTTTTAGTTTACCGAATTACTGCAGTGCTGCATGGGCTTCTTAAATATTAAAAAACCCTGATCCAGTTTGAAAAAATATACTGTCTAAATGTATTTTTAAGATAGCAACATGTTGCTTTTGTTAAGTTGAGACAAGCCAGAAATCAGCCCATATGTTATTATAGTGCTTGTCAAACATGGACACAATGTCACAAAGTATATGAAAGAACATTCAAATGCTGTGAAAAATGGTCACATTCACCATATGATACATTTTCAACACCAACATATTTGTGATCATTTTTCACTAACGCAATTTAAAAGCTCCTCAAATGGACTCCACCCACCACATGCCTATCTTTGATACCACAAAACCCCCAAACTAAAACCGTCAGAATAAAGCACAATCACACAAGAATCACAACCCCTCCATTGGAACAGTGACTGGCATCCTACCTGTGCTTACCTGAGCTGACGGTTCAGAGGCAGATGGGTGTGTGAATGTTCCGAGACACTGCCTGGTCAAAAGTGTGCATTTTGTATTTCACCTGATTAAGGTTCACCTGCTCCTCCTCTTTGTTTGGTATATAAACTTAGGTGTGCGTGTGACACGTTTACGCGTAGGCCAGTTGTTCCATAAACATCAGCGTATGTGTACGTTGGGATGAAAGTCATTTGTGATTTGAGGGACTATTTTGAGAGCCTATTTAGACATCGACATACACTCTACTTTTATCACACACTTGACATACTATTAAGATAATACACCAGCAAGACTGCTTTGACAAACAGTGACAGTGGATGAAGCCTTTATAGATGTGTCATCACTTCAACCGGAGGTGTTGCCAATCAAAATACAACTTCCGTTTTTATTCTATGTAGTGTACATCAAGTCGTCCAGTAGACAAAGACGGGAGGAGTGTATGCATGTATTGAACAGTGCATTATTTGTTGTCTCCCCCTCTGTGACACCGTCAGGTGGAATGGGTGGCATTTCGTTGGTCTTATGGATGACGGGTGTTTCACTCTTTTAGTTTTTACTAAGGAGGGAGGGATTTTGACTGTAACCTATGTTAGGAACGATTCAAACTCCCAATCTTACAGGGAGCATTTCAAGTTAAAACGTTGTCCCAAATGAAATACCCCTTAAATACCCAACAAGTGGAATTTGTTTTGTGGCACACGCTGTGTTGTACGTTGGTGGGTGTCACCCCCGTATCCACGATACGAGTGTGCAGAGCCAGTGCATGCATGTGCCAAAGTGGTGATCAGTGACTATTAATATATTTTCCTGTGCCAGGCTGACA
The DNA here is from genome assembly GCF_964276395.1 of Gasterosteus aculeatus. Classification (NCBI taxonomy): domain Eukaryota; kingdom Metazoa; phylum Chordata; class Actinopteri; order Perciformes; family Gasterosteidae; genus Gasterosteus; species Gasterosteus aculeatus. The sequence continues at coordinate 15,026,164 of NC_135707.1, read as the reverse complement.
AAGCCGAGGCATGCATCAGCCTCTCAGCCAATTATGATACTGAGGGCACAAGGGTGTGTGTGTGCGTGTGTGTGTGTGCGTGCGTGCGTATGTAAGTGTTAACACAAAAATTTGACGGCAAACTACTGCAGCAACTGGTGATGATAAAAACCGAGAGCGAAAGATTAGAGACAATACTTATAGTGGATTTTTCACTCCCATCCCCCTATTTTAAAGTAATTTGCATAGATTGGATTTGATGGATTACTCAAAGAGCCTTGATTTCTCAAACCGATTTGCATCCAGTTTAAAATCACCTCTATAATGCACAATAATACAGATTGAAGACGTGTATCCGTTGTTCCTGGTATCTGTCTGCATGAAGCGTGACATTGGTTGCTAGAGGTTAAGTAAAGGTCACTGTGTTCCATGGCGATGGCATGTCACTGATAGACTGAGGGGTTTCGTTCAGCACATGGAGGATTTTGGAAGAATCGATTCATATCTTTAAAAGTTTTACAAGATGGTCCTGAATGAGATGTCGCTTAAAAATAGTTTTACCATGAAAAAGAAGGTTGACATTGATACGGCCATCTGATAAATGTCCAGTAGGCTTCAAATGTAAATGTTAGGTGACAAAAAGGGGGAAAAATCCTGTATTTTGTCTACTAATCTTTGCTGCTTTAGTCTGTTGTTCATTTTAGAGAATATCTGAATGGCTTGAGTTAAGATGTAGAGGTCAGGGAAAAGCATTCTACACGCTGTAAAGTCTATTGTCACCTCTGCTGCTAACTTCACTCAACATTAACTGGTTACTATTTAACTTTAATTGTAGTAATTCAACATTCCATTCAACGTTTCCTCAGGTATTGAAAGGTTTTGCAGGTGTAGCGGAGCTTAGGGTCACCTCGAGAACACACTGAACAATGAAGGTTATCAGTGGACACACACACACAACTTATGGTGGTATTTAAGATGTTTGTCCATAAACAGTAAAACGAATGTCAACAGAAGGCCACGGATGGAGTCAGCTTACACAGCAGTGAATGAAATCCAGCTATTATATCTAATAGGATCCTATGGACATCAAATAAACCTGCAGCTAATAGGTGGGTCATTCTTTACGTCTTATTTCAAAACCCTTAAAAACTTAAGCGGTGGGTCCTCACATGGCAAAAGGATTGTGTATTTCGACGCGTTATGTTGGTACGCTTCCCAAACCCAGATCACAAATGATGACCCAACTGACTCCTACTATAAATGGACCACCTCATTGCTTCATCTGTGGGAATTCATCTTCAGTGTTGGAGAAAGTGAAGAAATCAGACAGCAGAATATGACAGGACCCCATCATGAGTGAACCGAGCAGAGCAGCTGAGTCAACACGTTGCTCCATACGGCCTCTGTTGTATTGACTAAAAGAAAAGGCTGGACTTCTCTCCTGCTGATGGCCCTGTCTGCATGTGTGTGTGTGTGTGTGTGTGTGTGTGTGTGTGTGTTGCTAGCTCTCCGTTCTGCTCTTTCAGGTGCAACAACACTGGGAGAGTCATGAAATATCAAACGTCAAAAGCAGTGAAAAAACACTTTAATGCGTTGATTTCCCAGATATTGCGTGTTTCCTTAAAGATGCAATGCATTTATTTATAATTTATAGCATATCATTGTCATTGAGGGACGTTTTGGTGTATCATGGTTTTTTTTGTCATATGGACAAATTAGCAGGATAATTAAAAACCAGTTGGAGGGCATTGGAAAGTTAAAAGGGGACTTGGCGAAAGCAATTTGGCTACCTTAGACTAAACCCAACGATGGCTCTTTAAGAAAGATAGAAACTGTCCGTGTTGGCAAACTTGTGAACGGGTGAATCAACCCCGCGCACCGCAAATGACTATAATGAAGCTGGATGACGGCTACCAGATGAGACAAAAGCAGCCTTGATCCGGCTCACACTGCTGCCTCTTGAAGCTGGTGAATGCACGTGAAGGCCGAAGGGTCCGTGGCAGTGAGCGTTTGTTCCTGACAGCATGGAACGCGCTCACCACCAGGGGGGAGCAACAGACACGCCAACGCCGCGACCACGTCAGTGTGGGGTCACTGGCGGCGAGTCCCCCCAGCTTCTGAAGGTCGAGGGATACAGAAATCCACAGTTGTTTGCAAATAGTTTTTGTTTTGATATAATGCAGCTTCGGTTTGGACGATTGCAAAGGACCACACACCTCGTTTTAGGCAAAGACAACATGAGAAAAGCACGAGGACCATTCAAAATGTAACGTTCGGACACATTTTCTCAATCCATTCTATGAGAAAGGTGAACGTGTCACAGTGTAGTGTGAAAACAACAAACTAATCTGGGCACTGAGTGCTTCCTTCAAGTGGAGCGACCGTGAAAGAGAAACTTACTAAACTGGTTGGACGAGCCTGGCGAGGACACGACTAGTATTTCACCTTTAATCGTTTTTTGGGAACACAGCTGTGATACATATGTGGAAGCACAAAACAGCTATTCTGGTCCTCATTCAACACTAAATCCCTCCCCACTTTGATAACATCGCATAAGACATTTCACACATTTATAGTATATAAAGTATATAAAGTAACCGCCACATGTGCTGTTGTGTGCATGCTACATTATATACTGGTAGGATGTATATAACGTGTGCAAGGCCCGGTTATTCAAGACAAAAAAGGTAAAAGTGAAGATGTCCAGGATGGACCCGGCCTCAACAGAATAACCTCCTGACATAAATACAGCTCTTTTTCACTTAGATTGTCCAAAAACGTTTGACGCTTCCATTCTTTCCATGTGGGTTCGAAGGTAGAGAGCAACATAGAGAGCCGTCTCCTTTTACTCCTTTGTTACTATTGTGGTCGAATCCTCCGGTGTTTCTCCGCTCCCTGAAAGCACAGAGGCATCACAGATGACTTTATTCAGTTGTAAATATGGGGTCGGTGCATTCAGCGGCTTGTAGAATGTCGGCTTACAGAAGCACTTCTGCAGCCTCTCAGATCTCTGCAGCATGACGTACAGTAAGCCGAAGACCAACAACGTGCCAAAGAAGCCCCCAATGATACAACCAATGAGAATGGCGTGGCTGGTGCCGTTATCTAGGGGTGAGGATGATAGTTAGATATACACTTTATTAATCCCCAAGGGGAAATTATTGTGCAATAGCAGCAGTACAGTAAATAAAGTGAGAAATTAAAAATGTATACACAGTACAGTAGAATAAAATAAAAGAGCAGAACATATTAAATTAAGAGAGAGGAGTATGTACAGTGGGGTGGGATATGTATTAAATTAAATTGGAAAATTAAATGAAGACAGTAGTGTTGTTGTTCAAATAAACGAGGATTTAGAGGTGTTTTGTTGTAAAGTCTTATTGCAGTTGGCAGGAATGTTTTCCTGTATCTGGTCGGATGGTCAGTATCACTACTTGTCATCTTTAATGACATGTAGAATTAAGGAAATACAAATGACCTGTCTGTATTTATGCTGTGACAGACAGAAATGCAGATGTTAAATTGAATCGGAGGAATCTTTACCGTAGACGTGCAGCACGGCAGCAGCGCTATTAGGATTCTTTGGCTGCTGACAGGAGACCTGTGTCCCGTTGTCGGAGAAAGAAGTTCCCTTTAGGGTCCACACAGCTGATGACTCTCCATTTCTCACCTCACAACTTCCATAGAGAGCCTGAAGGGAGAGACGGGAATGAAGAGGCTTTCAGATGAGAAATGAGAAGGGATTGAAAACAACTGAACCTGACGTGAGCTGTGAGAAGCTCCCACTGGTAGAAACGTTAAATAATCAAAATCAAAAGCAGCTTTTCAAGCACGGCTCTGAGAGATGTTGCTCTCTCCCTCAGTTTTGTGACTGTGTGACATCCAGCTAGTGTCACTGAGGGGGGAGGAAAGAAGAAGATGAGGGTGAAGCGAGGCCTTAGAGGGAATACAGAATTAGACGCCGGGGCCAGCTTACCTGGGGAACGTCTTCCACGTGGCCCGAGGGGCACGTGAGGATGTAGTTTCCGTGCGCCCCCCGCAAGGTGAATGTGAAGTCTGGAGAAGCTTCGGGAACTCCACAGCGAAACACGGCCGGTTCTCCAACAGCCACTGTGACGTCGGCTGGGTGAGTGCGGAAACCGTCAGCGGCTGACGTGGTGGCGGCGGTGCTGATGTTTTGAGCTGAAAGCAAGATAACGTGTGGAGGACGTGTGTGTGTGTGTGTGTGTGTGTGTGTGTGCGTGTGTGTGTGAGAGAGTTTGAGAGAGAAAGAAGTACGAAAGATCAAAGTGTGGAAAATAATATTATAATAATAACATTTAAGGCATTTTTATAATCTGTTTTAAATCACTTTCCATTTATTCAAATAGAAAAAAAGAATCACACGAGGAAACAACATATGTGTATGTGCATGTTTTCAGTTCAACTCTAATGTGAGTAAGTAGAACTTCACTAAGTGATCTGGAATCCCTGGATGTGTTTCGTTACCTGAAGAGGGCGCAGCGAGTTGGAGAAGAGTCAGCAGGTGAAAGCAGAGAAGAAAACTCTTACTTTTCTTTCTCATCTCTTCTTTTACCATCAACTCCATTATTTTCTCCACTTAGTGTCTCTTATTCTGTAAACATTGAAACATATTACTTTTCTTTTCCACCCACACCAGAGGCGGTTAAGCGCCACATTAAGCGTGTAGTAAAAGATTGCTTGTGTTTTCCTTCAGATTACACGTGATGTGAATGACTTTGAAAGTTAATTCAATGTATTGTTACACGCACATTTAATGTGAAAAAGCTGCCAATGTTTCAGGACACATCAAATGTTACCACTTGTATTTTGTTTATTGAGCACTTGGCATCCACAGATGTTATAAATCCATGTTTTTTCTCAATCAAGTTTCTGTCACCCATCTTGACTATTTTGACAAATAAAATAAAATGGGATTATTATCTTGAAATGTAAAGAAATAGATTATTGACACTGACCGATGTGAACTGGAAATCCCCACAGAAAGTCTGCAGCCTGCAGACAGCTTATTTATTTGAAGAATATGACGCAGCTCAAAATGAATTCTCAGAAGAAAACGTATCCAAATACATACATCTACTGCCTCAATAAAGAAAAAAGAATTGTCCGACTCACTCGACACCTCTGTGCGACTCGCTCCATTATCCCACTCCAACTAAGGGGGAAGGTGGCACCATCAAGTTATGACAAAAATTTGCAGGTTCAGTAGATGGACTTCTGCGAACTAGAAACAGGTCTAGCAGGCCCGGCCAAGAATAGCAGCCGGCAGAAACGTCAGTGCTCACCATGAAAAGCCTTTCTGCTTCCCCGTACTGTTGTCTTCCAAAAAATATACAAACATTTTTAAAGTTTGTCACTTGGACGTGGAGGTGTAAAGCATCATAGAAGCATACTGGAACACTTGAAATTATTTATATGCCTTTAAAAGAGTTAAATAAAGCCTCTTGAACCAATAAACAACTTCACCTGTCATCTGTGTATGCTTTACATATATCTTAGCACCACTTAGTGGTTGAAATAGAAAATAGAACATAATACAGTATTTGGCTGCAAAGAATTTACTTCAATTTAAGTAATTATTAATTAAATATATATAATTATATGTATGATTAATAATGACTATATATTACTAATATATAGTATATATATATATATAGTATATATTACTATATACATATAACTATTGGTTGAACAACCATGACAATTACAGTTGTGTTGATCACTGTTAGACATGAGAGACGACGGATTCTGTGAAGTTGAAAGACAATGATTATATTTAGCCTCTGCTTCTTCATTGACACTGTTGCAGTACAAATGGGATGACAACATTCTGTAGAAATAAATAAATCTGTCTGTACAAACATTTGTGCCAGTCAAACTGGTTTCATTGAATATCTGAAAACTTGGAGCTGACAATGGTGCTAGATGACAGTCAAAAAGGCCCAACCTCCTGGCAAACCATCCAAAAGTGGCCATATTTCATTCTGGACTGGACACAGACGTTTCAAAAAGAGTAAATGTCTGAAGGAAACTACACAGCAAAATTCTTAGAGTTCATTTTTTGGTGTTGGGGAAAAGTGCAGAGTTGAAATCACAAAAGTTGATTCATCTGATACAGAGTCAATTGTACAAAAGAGCTGGAGTCATTATCCAGGACTTGGGTTTTTAACTCCACACAGAGTGTATTTATCACTGATCTGATTCATTTGCAACACTTAGTAGAGTTAAATTAACTCTTTGATAGATTTGAAATGTAACTGTACACCAATGTCACACTTCATGGTGTTGGGTTTAACTCTACGTTCAGTGTATTTAACGCTGAGCAGATTTATTTTTGACACTTATTCCGACTTATGGTTAACACTTTGAGTGTTGATTTAACACTGACAAGATTGGGACATTATAAACACCAGCTTAGAGTTAAAGTTGAATCTCACAGAGTCAATTTAACTCTGATATTTGCTGTGTATCTGACTGAGACGTCACACACGGATAACAATCTGAGTTAGTTCCAAGTTTGACGCAGTGGACATTCAAAGTCTACTTCAACCCTTCAAACCTCAAAGTTTTTTAACTTCAAAAAAACATTTGAGAAGGAAGAAAACAATGGTGACTTGCATTATATAAATACAGTTTCAACCACAAGTTCCCCATATAAAAGGTGACCTTTTTTCTCCCATTCTCCTTTTCTTGTATCAAACATTAAAATATATATATATATATTGTGGGCACCTGACCTCGCGGGGCAGGCCAAGGGGTCCCAGTGGAGAAGAGAGGCGGACGACATCCAGGGTCCCGGTGAACTTAACCAAGGTTTATTATCAATAATTCAAAGGGGAGAGGGGGAAGGGAGAGAAAAACGATAAGGTCTGATACGTATGTATAGAAGGCGGAGTAAACAATCGCTCTATCTTACTGTCACAGGTAAAATCATTGTGCGTCGATTGTGACTCTTTGTGCTTTTATCAATAATTCACTTCCTCTTCCGGTGTTTCACTCACTTTATTTCCAAAACATGAGAAAAGACGAGAGACAAATTATGTTTTGATCCTGTTTTAATCTGGATATTTTTTAATTAAAGAAAGTCACAGTTTGCCATGGTATAATGTAGTTTGTGTGCAACCACTGAGTGAATTACCGTACATCTCATGTCCTACACAACATCATGGCCGGTGACCTCGGCACAAACATAATCCTACCTGATGGGTTTTGCACAGTAACTGTTTTCATCAGCTAGGAAGTGAAACAACCAGCAAGACACTGGTAGGATCCTTGTAAGAAACACACAGGCTCTCTCAGCTGCAACAATATATACGTCGTTTATACGACTTTTGGGTGTGAATTACATTCATAGCGTCTTTTTACAGTGAAACTTGACCTGCCAATCCATCTTTTAAATTGACAAATGTAATTCGTTTTTTTATGTATAATTCATGGCACGATGCCAATGGGATCAATTAATTTGTCACCCAGCATTGAATTTTATATCCATTAGAACTAACTAACTGGCCGTGGCTCCGCCCCCTCGGTATCACGATCTCTATTTCCTTTACTGATGCAGAGTTGAGGGCCAGAGTTTACCCCGACAGTGTGAGAGCTGGAGACAACGTTACTCTCAAACGTCCTGCCAGTTTCCCAGCACAGTTTGGTTTAAAGGTGAACTTCCTGTAGCCAACTCAGAGTTCCAGGCTCAAGCAGAGGATGCTGGGAATTATTGTTCTGCTGCCTAAGGACAGGAGTCCATTCCATCTGAACCTGTGGCTCTGAAAGTACAGTGTAAGTACGTTTATTATGACACTGCTGGTCTAAAACTTCACTGAAGTTATGTAGTTGCTGCCTGTAATTGTATATTGAGTTAGAAACGCAGATTAATGTCACTTTAATGTCTCTCCATTAATTATAAGCTACTGTCGGCAGCAAAATACTGAATTATGTCTTAACATCTTTAGTGCTTTAATTTAGCCATATTTTGCAAGCGCTTCTTTTAAGACAGGCAAAACTTCAAATTTCTACAGTTGGATTATCTAGTAAACTACAAGATGTTTTAAATATCCTAAATATGCGTTAAATCAGACACAGAGCCAAAAACGTTTTCAGAAAACCTTTTGATTCAATTTGAGACGAAGGAACTGAAAGTTTAAAAATGCAAACTAATGTCTGGGTTGAAGACACTTTTAGCATTCCAGTTCTGCTTTGGCTAAAACTGATCTGGATTATCTATGACTGGAAGCCCTCCTTCATGTTCATTTATTAACAACACTTTGTTGCAGATCCCCCGTTGAATGTATCTGTGGAGGTGAGTTATTCGGACCACCTGACAGAAGTGTGAATGTGAGCTGCAGCAGTGCTGCTGACCCTCCTGCAGACAACTACACCTGGTACAGGACCTCTGCTTCTGGCTCCAGCTCCTGGTTTCCCCTCCCGCTGGGATCAGGACCGGTGCTGTCTCTCTCCTCACGCTGGACTCTACTTCTGCCAGGCCAGGAACCAATTGGGTGAAAACAACTCAACTGAGGAGCTAACAGTGAACGAAGCGCACAGTGAGTACGCAGGGAGGATCAGCAACTACGGCCTGTTCACCAGCTGTAGTGATACGTGAAGCTCATCCAAGGAGGAATTATAGTCGGAGCAAACTAGCCTCTTGTGGACAGCTTAAGGGGTTTGGGGAATGACAACATTAATAAAAAATAAAAACTGCTCGTTAAAAAAAGATGGTAGGTACAATATAAACAATGTTTAAATGTTTTTGGTAGACATTTATGACTATATTAGTCTTTTTAATTTCTCATTTTTTGTTGCTCTACTAACAGTGAACCATCTCATCCTTTTTGTTGGTATTGGAGTCAAAGCCTTTATTGGCCTGTTGCTAGTTATTATTTGTGCATGGTGAGTAAAGTTGTACACAACACACATTCATACTATGAACACATGAAGAGAATATGACTTTGAATGTAAACCCTTCTCGACTTTAATTGTTAAAGGAAGCTGGGATGTAATCATGTTGTGGATAAAGAGGTGGGACAGACCTTGTGCCCTTTCAGTAAAATGAAAAACAAATGAAAACAAAATGTCTAATGGTTCCTTTTATGTTTCAGAGAAGCACCAATGATCATGAAAACATCGGCACTGACTAAATGGGCCAAAATAAGGTGGTTATACAGAATGAAATACTGGAAGCTGACCTCTGCCTGAGCCTGGCAACGTTTCATTAGCCTGCAGTTCATTTCTATCTTTGCTGTCTGCAGCTCGAGGTACAAACCGACCGCGACCTCCTTTCCTTGCAAAGGTTCAGTCCTTCTAGAAAACAGAACTTAATTTCAATGAATGAAGGCAAAATGTGCAAAATGTGTCTCAATAAATACCTTTTCATCATGAATCACTGTGGTTGAATCAAGATCTGCTGCCACCTTGAGTTTAACATATTTATTTGCATCATGTTTTGGTAAACTGCTTCAATGTCCCAACTACATCTCAAAATGCATACAGAACAAATGGTGACACATACTTAAAACAGCTTTAAAATGAGAACCTCATTTACACATTACAATGTGTAGACCTTCTCTTTCTCATGCAATCATTAAATATATGTAAAGAAACGTGAGTGAGGCGAACGAACTTTATGTAAAATGGTCTCATTAAATACTAGAAAAAATAAGCACTTTCTTGTTAAGTCTATTAGCATGTGTGCACCACTTCCCTGACTTCAATATTATAAATCACACATAACATTCTAAAAATAGACGAGGACCCTGGGTGAGGAGTTGACGTCCAAGAATCTTTTATCAACGGATGTTATAGTCACTGTCCTTCTGGTTTTCATCCTCAGGCTCTGCTCATTATCTTTTAGGGCCTTATCACGCTAAAGAGTTTACTCAAAACCTCGGAGACGAGTCCCCGTAGTAACTGCAAACAGCTTCTAATTGGATCATTATCGCTGTGTTTTTCCGTCATCACGTTCATTCTCATCATCTCGACCGACAGGCTTCCAGCACAGGCTGCTCCTTGACATCGCTTTGAGAGAACTGCGTGCTCTCTGTGGCGTCATTCTGAAATTGTTATCAGCACATTTGTAGTCGCCATATGTATCCAACCATAAAGGAGGCATTCAAAGTCACATCTCCTCTGTTCCTGCGAAAGTTCAACCGACTGAGAACTGGGGATTCTGAGTCTGTTATCTTTGAGATAATACGTCATTTGTCTCTTGACAATAGACTTTTCTGTCTCGAAGCACAATCACACTTAAACAAATGGAACAAATATATACAGATATTCAGGCTATTTCTTCATTTCTGTTGGGTTTTCAAATAAACCTCGTTAAGCTCATAACATTGAAATTGAGGAAGTGAGGATTTCAGGATCGGCCCCACTGGCCTGACAGTCAGGTGAGGACGAGTCTTGTGATGGTTGAAGTGAGTTTGCACTTTGCTTTGTGATTTGTGCTGGACGAGTCCTCAAGGTCCTGAAGCAGTTGTCTCGGTGAGGACATACGACTGGTGTCTGGAGGACTTCTGTCTCCTGAAAGGACAAAGACTTGATCAAAAAACAGTGACATTTACATTGTCAAGTTATTTTGATCCTAGTATGTTTGTCTTGAAAAACAACAGTTTATTAACTGAAGATCGTTGGCTAATATGCAGAGTGCACTGTGGACATGACCTCACACATTTAGTGACACCTCATAATCACATCTCGTTATTGCAACAAACACATGAATAGAAAGTGTTATGTTTGAAGCACCAGGAGGTTTCAGTATCACTTCATGTATGTAACACCGGATATTTTTAACCACACACACATGATAATATAAGAGCTGCCCTTATTTTCTTGTATTTGACATTATTTTCTCTTTATTATCAACCAACCAATCTGGTATCTCTAAAGGCTCCCATTGCCAAAAGGCTGATGGAAATATGATAAAAGCAAAGAACTCACCGGGTCAAGAGAAAGGCCACTATGGCGACAACAGCCAGCAGAACAGCGACGGTCACGCCGATAAATACATGCCTGCCTACTGAAGAGTCAGATAGGGTCGTCCCTGCAGTGGACAGAAATGGGATAGAGCCTCAAAGAACGTCCTCAGGCCGTCTTTGATGCAATGTGCATGTGAATAGATGGAAGTTGCACCATCAGTGTGCACAACGTGGTATTTCACAATGCTGTGCTTCACGGCAGACAACGTCTTGTCATGTCAAATATATAAATACTGGGGGGGCGGAGTAATTCATTTTCTGTTGTATCTTGAAGGTAGAGAAGAGATAAGTAAGTTGGTTAGGTGGAGCAGAAGAGGTGAGCCATTACTTACAGGACTGCTCGCTCGATCTCCTGCTCTTTACTTTTATGAACATTTTTGAACAAAACCCAATATTTCCCAATTTAAACAAAGGAAAGCAATTGAAGCAATTTTTTTTTACATAATAACAACAGGTGTCACATCTGTCACAGCTACTCAGGTGTGAGTCTGGAACCATTTTCTGCAGGATTGAGGGGGAACAAACATGGTCGCCACTGAAAACTGCAAAAAAACGTTGATTGTTCGAACGGCGTGTTGGCCGTTGACCTACCTGTGCTACCCGGCAGCGTTATGCTGTCGGCCTGCGACCCGTGTGTGTTGCGTGCCACGCAGCAGTGCTGCGCATAATGCTGAAGGGTGATGTTGGTACTGCTGAGAGTCAGGCCTGCTCCGGTGCTCTGAGCCCTGGATCGCTTTGCTTGATGAAGGCTTCTGTCCGCTGCAGGGAGACACGCTGCCCCCTGGTACCAGGCGTACGTGCGGACAGGCGGGTTAGCGTCGCTGCTGCAGGTCAGAGTCAGGGAAAGGCCGGCCGGTGTCTGGGACACTGAGATGTGTGTGTTTCGTGGGGAATCTAGACATGAAAGAGACAAACGGTCAGTTACCTATGTGTTCCTTCAGAAGCACAAAATACTAAATCAGGATACTCACACTCCACATCAATGTGCAGCTTTTTGGAGGTCTGCACTTTATCTGCAGTGTGTATTTGACAGTAGTAGCTGCCAGAGTCATCAGATGTGACCTCGCCGATGCTCCACACCCGTCCCGTGCGCGGCGGGCTGGTGCTTGTGCTCTTGTGCCATCTGAATATTGCCTGCGGACCGGCCGCAGGGCTGCAGCAGGCCAGACGCAAAGCCCCGCCCTCCGTGATGTCACCGGAGGGGCTCGCGGACACTGCGATGGCGCTGGAGTTGTCTGGAGAAAACAGCGATGGGGAAAAGTGCATACGTGGTACTCACTTTACATGTTCAAGGAGTAATCCAATCACCATTTGATTGGATGGTATGTATTTGTATGTTTGTATTTCAAGCAGGACAAAATAAATACATGAAAACAATGGTTTTGCTGTCTTTGCAAAAGATGTCCCCTTCAGGGCTGTTACAGAAAGTCTATCCATTTGTGACCATTAGTTTTAGTTTTCTTTTTTAGTTGATATTCGTTTCTTCTACACACCGAAAATGAAATTGCTTTCCAACAGACTGTGTGACTGGGCTACAGAAGGTGAGGGGCCTTTTGATTCTTGATTCTTCTTCTTATAAATAGCTCAGTGTCAAACAGAGTCACATAAAGGAAGTGGTTCACTTGAATTCGGTCGGTATGTTATTCAATGGTTCAGGAATTGAACACAAACAGCTGTCAGGCTGTGAGGCCTCAGCGAGGCGGTGTGCTAGTGAGAAACAAACATTTACAAATACAGTCAGAACATTTAAGAAGGACAAACAAAAGTACTCATGAACTGCCGCTTTTTCTTTTCTGACTTTGAAAGTCAGATATGGGTTAAAATCAAGACAAAATTCCTAACGGCCCCTATTGCTTCTTTTTTGAAGAGATTCTAGTCATGAGATGTGATGACTGTCATCATGCTAATCATGGTCAGTGGTGAACAACATATTCCCACCTGCCACCAGGAGCTGTACGCCGCTCTGCTCCGGCATCTTCTGTGTCGGGTGGCTGATGATGAGGTAAAACACGTATGCTCCGCTGTCCGACGGTCTCAGATCGGAGATCCTCAGGGAGCAGTTTTTTGTCCCTGGGTGTCCCAGGTACTCCACCCTATTCTGGTAGGATGGATCTGGGGAGATGCCGGCGCTGTGGAAGACGTATCTGAGAGGGACAGGCTTATGACTTTCTTTCCTTGTGCTATGAGTGCTTTGTCTAAAATGATGAAAAGAATATGTGTTTCAGTGCGTGTCCGCCAATACCTCGGTGTTATACAGCGACTGCTTTCGAGACACCACATCTCAGACAAAACTTTGTACTTTTGTCCTTCTTCTCCTCCTCCTCCATCCTGATAAACAAATGGACACATCTGCTGAAGAGGACGTTTTGTAACCTTGGCTCCAGGGTTTCAAAGCACTTATTGAAAGCTTTGAATTGTTTTTTAATCATCTGCCTGTCACTGCATGTTCCTTTCTGATACAGATTTGAAATCTTGTAGTCAGTCGTCTGGTTAATGAAATAACAGCGGCGAACGATGTCTTCTTCATGGAATTACCCGAGTCGAGAGCCGTCCCTCTTCGGTTTCATTCGAAGGTTGGGGGTAGTCATAGGAACAAGGGAGAACCACAGAGGAACCAATCACAGCACAGATCGGACTGTGGGGGAGATGAACTGACCAATCAGCTGCAAGAATACCTAATGAGCAAATAATAAAAATAGGTAAAAATATTTAATAACCACCAAGTTACATTACAGCGATGTAAAATGAATTCAACTAGTTAGCTCGTTTTAAAGGTTACGAGGGAAAATATTTTACATATGATTTATTTTCAGTATTAAATGACATAATCCAACATTGTAGTTCTGAACATCTACACATACTTAAAGCAAAATGAGAACGGTCTGCTCAGAAGGACTTGGTCTCTACTTATTGGAAGAAAACAACACAATTTGATATTCATTTATTGAAATTTGTAGTCTGGTTGTTGTTGTTGTAACTTCAGCAGACGGGGAAGGTCTTTCACAAATGCCACTGACATAATCCTCCAATCTGTTGTGACCTCAAATCAGCCTTTAATGGCACCTTAATGTCACTGTAAGAATGAGCCGTCTAACTCGACACTTTCAGTTAAATGTTGTCACATTACCTTTGAGGGAGAGCGTGACCAGCAGCCAGCACCAGCGCTGTGCTTCCCGTCCACCCATCTTCTTGTCTTCCTGTGAACTCCTCACCTTCCTCCCTCAGTCGCCTGCTCGGCCTTTTTGGGGTTCCTTTGTCTTTTCTCGCCTCCCTCTGTGACTCCGTCAATCCACCGTCTCTCCTCTACTTTTCAGTTCGCTCAGTGATGTGACAACTTCTCTTCCTCCCGAGCAAAGACGGTTTTGGTCAGACTGTCCAACTTCCCTTTTATTTTCTTTACCAATGAGGAACTGTGACTTGGCTTTTATGTCAACCAGGGGAGCTCACCGTGAAGGAACGTGTGTGTAGATGTTGTCTAGGGGACACGGTGTCCACCGGCCCTGCAGAGACATGAGGCTTCATTGACATTAGCTCCCAGTAATCCCTCTATGAAAACAGCCAACATCTCTAAATCACTGACCGATCAACTCTCTGTGAAATTGTGTGTTATTACTGTGTAGCACCGTGTGTTCACCTGCAGCATGTCTGCAGCAGGTCTCTAGTCCCCTGTCTGTCCCCCCCAGAAGCGACCAGGTGACGTCACTCGCGCCCCCCTCGTGTGCGCAGCGGCGCGCGCACAGACGACCACTCAGAGCCAACAAGTCGGGATAGACTTTCACTAACTTCGTCTCGGTCTGTCTTTTCTATTCAGTCTTCCAAATGTTTCCCTCTTCCCTGTTGGAAGCGGGCGTCGGTGGTTTCGGTTGATAGAAGCGGTCGCTAAAACGTGGCTTCTTCTTTCTTTTTCCTCCTCTTGTGTCGTTGTTCGAGGTCAGTAACCTGCGAAGAAGGCACGAAGGATTTACTGCAAACGGGGATTTATCTGAGCTGCCGTTTCAACGGTGAACAACACCCTGGTCGCATATTTTTGAGGCAGAATATAATGTTTTGTTTTTTCGATTTTTCGAAGCTGAAAAGAAGGAGATAATTTGTTACTAGCGGAGGCCAGTAACGCACCTGCAGCGAGAAAATACAGGTGAGTCACGTTTCAGCCCTTTGTGCTAAAACTAAATGCTTATAGTGACCGGGCTGTGCAGTATTTTCTTATTAATAGCAACCAGCAGGTAGGAACGTTAGCTCTCACACGTTTTTAATATAATTGTTTTTTTTAATAGTTTATAGTATAATTTTATAGTTGTCAACATTAGTTTATTGAGCTGAATATTGTTGCATCTATTATAGCTGTTGAACCACTTTTACGTTTAGCACATCATGCTTTTTGCCTGTGAAAATTTGGTAATGGCGAGTTTACTTTTCCATAAACTTTGGAACTTTAATCATTTGCTCCCAGTGGTCTTATATCACGTGTTTAACCTTTGGTTAATAAAGACAACAGACGTTTATAATAACTAGCTTGTTCACCACACAGATTTTAGGAAAAAGCAGCTCAGTCAACAAAAAAATAATGTCTGAAATGGATTTTTTACATTTTTTTCAATTTCCATCATAGAAATCATAAGTTACATATGTTATTATGTGTGTTTGTGTTTGTTTGTGGGTGGGTGTTCTAGTTCAAGGCCAAACAGTTTCATTCTTGTCGTATATTGTAGATAATCTTTAAAAAATCTAATCAAATTGAATTTCACTTGGTTTAACTATCTATGTTTTGGTAAATGTTCCTAAAATATGATGTTTTTTTGTCACTTAAAACCCTCAATATTATATTACCAGGCAAGGGGGACTGGGAAAGCCTTACACCACCTGCACTCAGGAGTCAAGGAAAGAAGCAAGGAAGGAAGGAAGGAAGGAAGGACGGAAGGACGGCGACAGATTGTTGTCTATTGTTGCCCTCGGCTTCCTATTGTATTCAGATGTATGCAGAGAAAGTTGTGGCGGAGGGGAAGATGGGTGAGTGCACATGTTACATACACGGTTGACCGTGCCATCATTCACACACACACACACACACACACACACACACACACACACACACACACACACGCACACGCACAGATTAAAATGCTGAGCTGGTCTTGCTGCAGCGCATGCTGCTTGTTTTCTGTATTTGGGATCAGACAACAGTTAACCATTAACTGTTTGTTCAAAGCTGACTGGTTGTCTCTCTGATGTTCACTGGGTTTATTTTGGAAGTTTCTCTTCCAGCTTTAAATACATAAACTTTGATTACTTATATTTTTTCTTCTGATCTGATTTCTATAAATCATAACCCAAACGGAAATGTGTCCAAATGACACTTTGGCGTATTATATTTACAGTAGTGACCAATCTATCCTAGCAGTCACGAACAAACAGCTCACTGTAAGTCTCGATGAAGCTCTCCTACCTGATGCGGTCAAACACACTCCCATCAGCATCATTTTAATGGAAACCAGACACTTCACAGCAATCCTGCTACCTGCTGTAATGCAGTAGCTTTGTGGCTCCTCGTGAATTTACTACTAACAAGACAATGCTGTTATGGCGGTACAGATAATAGTTCCTATATTTGACTGCTGCTAGAAAGCGCTTCTGTAAGTCTGAACTATGCGCTAAATATATCTGTAGACTGTAAACTCCCCTTTTATATGTTTACACCCCACAGCCCTGGTAGACCAAAGCACACCTACCGTACATTGCAGGTACAATGAAGCCAGTAGCCTCCCATTAAGTGAAGTCTGACAACATCTCCAAATCTTCTTTCGTTCTCATCAGCAGGTCTTCTTGTTGCGCTGCAACTTACTTTCTGTGTCTTTACAAAGTTCAGCTTTGGATTTGTAGTCTCTGTTGCCAAACTGAAGGGAACCCACCCATATGCAATGAGTCAGGCTGTGTTTTTCATGTGTGCGTAATTACAAGGGAAAATAAGGTCCCGCCAAGGAGGGGCACACATGGTGTGTGGTCTATTTTGTGTCTGTGCTTCAGTAGAACATTATCTACTTATAGAGACAAGCTGTGTTTAGCTTCAACATGACATGCATTCGGTTTACATGTGTGAACAAGTACAGAAACGGCACCATGCACATTGCCATACATTCATACTTACAGCCATAATCAGACTAGTATTTCCTGCGCAGTATGATTGTGTTTATTTTTACTGTTCTGTCACAACAACCACTGCAAACATGAGTTTCAGCTTCTACTGTGTGTGCGTCAGAGAGGTTTTCTTCTGTTTATTGTATTGTTTTTTATTACTGCTATAAGCATACTGTGGCAAGCCCATGGGTGGGGACTTCCACGTCACGGGTTCAAGGACTCAAGCCAGTCACAGGGAGCAGTGGAACACAGTTTATTGGTCATTAATTGAGTGTGTAAGAGGAGACGCTACACGCCATATCACCCCTCGCTCCGTCGTCATCGTCGCCTTCGTCGTCGTCTTCGCCTTCTCCCCCCTTCAGCTCCGACCGGGAGGGAAGGGCGGCCCAGCTCCCTAGGGCATCCCGACGGGAGAGGGCGTCTGCATTACCATGAGCAGCCCCTGACCTATGGGTGACAGAAAAAGCAAAGGGCTGTAAAGACAGGAACCAGCGAGTGACCCGAGCGTTACTGTCCTTATTCTGTGACATCCAAACCAACGCGGCATGGTCTGTTACGAGGGTGAAGTGTCGTCCCAGCAGGTAGTATTTCAGCTTCTCCAGGGCCCACTTGATTGCAAGACATTCCTTCTCAACGATGGAGTATTTTTGTTCTCGTGGCAAAAGCTTCCGGCTAATGTACGAGACTGGATGTTCCTCACCTTCTTGTAGCTGTGATTAGACCGCACCAACCCCAGTTTCGGATGCATCCGTCTGTACCACCAGTGGTTTGGAGAAGTCCGGGGTCACCAGTACGGGTCTCGAACACAGCGCTCCCTTCAGGTCGTGGAAGGCTTTCTCCGTCTCCTCGGTCCACGTCACCTGGTTGGGCAGGCGGCTCCTGGTCAAATCTGTCAGAGGGCTGGCTAGGGCGGAAAAGTGAGGGATGAATCTCTGATAGTAGCTAGTCAACCCCACAAATGTGCATACCTGCTTTTTCGTACGGGGCCGGGGCCAATCCCAGATTGCTTCAACTTTCTTTACTTGGGGTTTGACACACCCCCTCTAAATTGTGTATCCGAGGTACTCAGCTTCTTGCAGCCCGAGCCGGTATTTTCTGGGGTTCTCTGTTAGTCCACCAACTCAGTCAGCTCTTGCCTCTGGGCTGGGCTCAGCTGATCTCCCATTGCCACTGCCGCTGGTTTGGTCTCTGCTGGAGCCTTCTTTGGGGCGATAGAACAGAGTACATCACGTGCATTCCATTTTTTTAACAAATTAACGTGGTAGATTTGGGTGGGACATCTACGTTCCGGCTGTCTGACCTTATAGTTAACCTCACCCACTTTCTCAAGAACGTCATATGGTTCGTGCCATCTAACCAGGAACTTGCATTCGGAGGTGGGGACCAGTACAAACACCTTGTCTCCTGGCAGGTTCAATGGGGTGATGACTGCTGTTCCCAGGCCTTTGCCACGTCCAGCAGCCCTCTGGGTCGCCTCCCATAAAAGAGTTCAAAGGGGGAGAACCCTGTGGAAGCTTGGGGCACTTCCCGGATCGAGAACATAAGGTATGGTAGTAGCTGGTCCCAATTCCTTCCGTCCGCCTCCATCACCTTCTTGAGCATCTGCTTTAGCGTCCGGTTGAATCGCTCAACTAAACCGTCGGTCTGGAGGTGATATACTGAGGAACTGGGTTATTTTCATTAGTTTGCAGAGATCCTTTATGATTGGAGACATGAACTGGGTTCCCTGGTCAGTTAGGATTTCATCAGGGATACCCACTTGGGAGAAAAGCGTAACCAATTCACGTGCAATTCCCTTGGTAGCCATGGTGCGCAGGGGGATGGCCTCCGGGTACCTGGTGGCATAGTCCAGAATCACCAGGATATAGTGGTGCCCTCTGTTGCTCCTCGGTAAAGGCCCCACCAGGTCCATGGCAATCCTGCTGAAAGGGCCTGAAATAATTGGTAGTGGAACCAGAGGACTGCGAAAGTGTGCTTTGGGTGCAACTAGCTGAAACTGCGGGCAACTGCGGCAATACTCCTCCACTGCTCTCTTCACCCCCGGCCAGTAAAATCAACTTTTGATCCGTTTGAGGGTCTTCTCTACCCCTAGATGAGCCCCAAGAAGGTGAGAGTGTGCCAACTGCAGGACATGTTTTACAAAGGGGCGGGGCACCAATAACAACTCAATACATTCATTATTCTTCTTGACAATCTGATACAACAATTTATTCTTGATTGAGAAGTGGGGGTAGATGATATGACTTACCCCCTCAATTGGTTTTCCATCCACTACCGTAACTTGCTGGAGAGCATGGGCCAGGTTGGGGTCTTCTAATTGGGCCGTGCCAACCGAACTGCTAGAGAGGCAGGCTCCACCTCATGGTTCATTGGAAACATGTCTTCCAGACTCGCATCCACTTCCTCCTGCCTTGCTTCGGCTAAGTCCCCCTCCGAGGGGGGTTCTGTTGACTCTGGGTGGTCCACTTCCTGGAATCCACACATTTGGGCCTTGGACTTTCTGGGGTCGGTATCACCTCGCCGGCTTCCTCTGTTCGGATATCCTCGTTTTGCTGTTTCCCCGGACTTACTGGCCCACAGTTGACGGAACATCGGGCAATCCCTCCCAATGAGCACAGGGACGGGCAGATTCGGGACAGCTCCCACTGGCCCCGTATTCTGTCCCTTTGTGGTCTGTAGGTGTAACAGAGTGGTCGGGTAGTCCTTTGTCTCACCATGTATGCAGGTAATTGCCACGGTGGTTGTCAGGGGTGAGGACTGGGCAAAGTCAGGTCGGATCAGGGTTACCATGCTCCCTGAGTCCTCTCTCCCCGCTCTCTCCTTCTCTCCTGTTCAGTGGTTTGTTTCCGTTCTTATGCTCCCCTTCATTAGATAATTGCTTTCACCCTCTTGTTAGGCCCAGAAGTCTCTACACGGCTCGGGGGTGGAGCCATCTGGCCGCAATATACCTCCCTTCCAACACCAACCCCCTCACATCTGCCTGTAGTCTACCACAATGCCTATGCTCAACTAAGTATATTCAGAACAGTATTCTTCAATAATCATTTTTAAAACTCTTTAAAACCATGTCTTTGTTGAAATTGGACTGAATGTTGACTTTAGTTGACAGTTTAGACTGTTTTTGATGGACAAAACTATCTGTTATACTGGATTCAACACTATTGGAATGTGTTCCCTTAAATCTAAATGTCAGTGGACAATTCAGCAGAGACTCTGCAGAGAGGCAGAGAGGCGTGGTATGTAAAAAGCTAGTGCACGGACCTTGAGTTTGGATTATTTTGTAAAACTACTACTTTCATGGTCAACAATGAAATGGCATCCTTAAAGTCATGAAATAGATTTTGATAAATCTACAACCGCCCGCAGAACTTGCATGTGACGTCCATCTCCATGACAACGGAGCAAAGTGTGTGATACAGAGGGAAACAGAGTTCCACAGAGTAGAATGAATGTAGCCTGGTACACAGCTGCTTCCTTTCAGTGTGGTGCTACTGTGGGTGGGTGTAACGCGTGCAGGATGAAGGGTGTGACTCCCAGGCTTTGACTGAGTAACCACAGTGAACCTTTCCCATGGCTGGTCATGTGACTCATGGATGAGGAGAGACATAAAAAAACCCAAAAGCAATCTGTAGGGTGTGGACGGGTCACAAACAGATGCGATGATTCATTCTCAACTTCGCGGCAGCTTTTTCTTCGTTTGAGGAAACTCACCGCGGCAGCAGACTATCTGGCCCAAAAGACTCACTGCTTTGTGAAACATGATGTGCAGCATTTCACTTTAGTAAGTTTGTTGTTAAAGCTTGAAAAAAAATATTGGATATATGTTCAACAGTATCATGTAGAGAAAAGTTAAAATTATACACAGGCTTCACACATAGTAAGTGGAATTGTGAGTTGATGTTGATAACCCATTTATAATCACATACAGCGCCCAAAGTGAACTATCCTGTGAAAATACAGCTTTCTCTCGCTGTGGAGAACTCTGACCTTTTGAAAACAGTTCTACAAAAGATATGCAACATACAAATACCATGTTTACTACTGCATGCTACTTGCCATCACATACTCAGTCAGTGATTGCAGGTACTGAAAATTCCTGACTCACAAATGCACACCCACACTCAGGGGGAGGTGGTCTCCGGTAGAAGCTCACAATAGAGTGTTTGTTCCGTACTGCTGTTTGATGGAGAAGAGCTCTGCGTTAGGGAAAAGAGATCCGCAAAGAGAGAAGAAAACTGTTTGGAAAACAAGGCGGGGGGGGGGGGCTCCAGTGCCGTTGAAGTCAATCAATCACAAGGAACAAATGCCATAATTATTATGCTGATTGGATGCTTGAAGGGGTAACCTGAGGTGGGGGGCAGGTACAGAGAGAGAGGAGGAGCTTAGAAACAGTGTAGGTGGTTCTGTACAACTCTTGTTCCTGGTCATTCTTGAGTTGTTCACGGGTGATTTAATGTCTAAAGAAGAAAATGAAAAATGTCTCCTCACCAACTGATGTGAGTGGTGTCCTTGAAAATTGTCCTGCAGCTCTAAACATGTTAAAGGGACTTTGATGTTTGATAGGCCTCATTTTTTAATCAAAGCATTTATTTTTCTCTCAGCTGTTACTGAAGCGGACTAAAGTCTTTATGAATGCAAATCGAATTACATATACTTCTCACATTTTACAACCGTCAGGGTCTGAAACACACAGATGTACTTGTTCACTCATGTCTGCATTAGGTTTGCAAGAACTAAAGCCGCTGCGCAAGTGTGCATGTTCAATGCCACCGCTTAAATCTAGTTATTTATCTAATCATTACTCTTATTAACACCAGTGTGTTGGCAGCTATGACTCGTCTACCACTGATACTGGGAAATATTTCTCCATTGGGGGACTTGGAACGCAAGCGAGCCTTTGACAAAGTCATTTGTCACACCTGTGCTTTTCCTTACGTGACAAGTCAAAATGTCTGCCGGGAAAAAGGCCCATTCTCCTGGAAATGTAATTACACCTGTAGTTACGGTGAAACATTCATTAATCTGAGCAGTTTGGTTTGGCTGTTAATGATTCTGTGTCAAGAGGTGCAGCCTGCTATGTTCTGCACTGTTGCTCTAACCTTGATGATGATGATGATGATGATGGTCTTGTGTTAATGGTCGTCACTGGGATGGTGAGCTGAGGTGTGTTACGATGATACGTTCTCCAGCTGGCAGCACTCATAAAGAGATGATTATTCAGCACTATTTCCTCTTCTGTTTTTTTAAGACATTACGACACATCTGACATTTCTTATGGCTCAGCACCATCGTGTCCGAGTGATGCCGGTTAGCCCGCATGCTGACCCTTGAACTGACACACCAGAATGCATTTAATAATTGTTTGTGTCAAACGTATGTTGCCCAATCTACAATAAAAAAATCAGTGTCAACTTGACAAATTTGAGGCGAGGATCAGAGGGGCAGAACGTTGTCGAAAAGAGCGCTCACATTCTGCACACGGGACAAACATGGCACTATATACCCCAGTTTAAAAGTTTGTTCTTGCTTTGTGGAGAAATGCTAGACTTTAGACTATTGATCTCATCGGGTGCTGTTTGTACTTTTCATTCTTTGCCAGGAAATGTGCAGCTTGCCCCTTCACATTAGGACAGCGAGCTGCAACCGGTCATCTTGCTGGTGTTTGTTGTAGGGCAGCTTAAGCATAAAACAGAGACCGAGTGAAATATAATCGACCAGCCTCAACCTTCGACGTGTGTTACTTTGTCATGCATGTATTCATCAGCAAGAACAACACAGATACCGTTAGTTCACTGTTATATTAGTTATTATTTTGTTTTCATCACCTGAGTCTTTTTCTCCTTTCAACCATTTTCTGTTTAATCTCATTGTAAAAAACACAGTTACTTGCAGCTCTAAA
This sequence comes from Gasterosteus aculeatus, assembly GCF_964276395.1. Classification (NCBI taxonomy): domain Eukaryota; kingdom Metazoa; phylum Chordata; class Actinopteri; order Perciformes; family Gasterosteidae; genus Gasterosteus; species Gasterosteus aculeatus. The sequence continues at coordinate 15,003,163 of NC_135707.1, read as the reverse complement.
TAATTATATCTACACTCGTATCTTTGTGCGTGTGGTTGTGTGTGTCTGCAGGGCACAGGGGAATCTCTCTGACCTGTGTGTTGACCCCCTGTCGTGTGATTGGGGTGTGTGTGACACTGATGACCTTGGGAGCCATTGGAGCAGCCGTCTGGGCCGCAGGTCAGACCGCATGCTGTCACACACACACACACACACACACACACACACACACACACACACACACACACACACACACACACACACACACACACACACACACACACACACATATTTACACAAACATGCCACAACAATCCTACTGTTCTGTATCTGCCATCATGTATTTCATTGACGGCCATTATTCTTTTATCCTTTCTGTAGTCACGTATTGCTCAATGGATAAAGACACAGGATTGTATGATGGTGAGTACGAGAGGACAAGATCTCTGATGAGAAGTGGTCCGTCTGTCCGTCTGTCCGTAGCAGAAAGCAAACACAAACTTAACTGCCGTTAAAACACAGTTTATGCATTTTTATATACGTTCAGTATCAGATTTATTTTGTTCACAAATGAACCCCGTGTCATTTCCTGCAGTCCAGATAAATTCTGCTGACCAACGTCTCAGAGTCTTTGACCCGGCCGAGAAGAGGTGGCGCCAGGTGTGTTCTTCCTCAGCCAATGAGCTGCTAGCTAGCATCAGCTGTGAAGAAGTGGGCTTCGTCAGGTGAGATATTATCAACCAGGACATGTCCACGTTTTCAGCGTAGCGTGACGCAGGTGTGCGCGTCTGTTTCCAGTGTGGTGAATTACTCCGTCTCGTCGGTGCCAGAGGCCAGCGGAGACGGCGGGGAGTTCTTCTGTGTCAGACAGCAGGAGCTCAGCTATGGCAAAAAAATCAAAGACGCATTGTTCCCATGGTAACAAACACCTGTCTGTTTGCGCCGCCACCTGTCTCACGGCATGCTAACCTTCTACCACACTGAACTCTCTGTTGCTCCTGCTGCCTTTTCCTCCACTTGTCCACTCGGTTGACAAAGAGAAAGCTGAAGGCTCATTTGCATGGTTTGGATGTTTCCTTGTTCTCTGTCAGGTTGTTGCTAACTCTTTCCTTCTCTTTTTGGTCCAGTGACTGTGAGAGCAGGGAGGTTCTCACACTGTTGTGTCAAGGTAAGACGTGACCTCAGATCTCATCTTTCACAGATTGTGTTGGGAATATTTATTGTTCCCTACTTCTCTCCTGCTTAATTATCTAACTTCAATTATTTTGTCCTGTCTATGATATTAAATGTATTGGCTTCCAGTTCACGCAGAGGGTAAACTCTTCCCTCTCCTCGGCAGACTGTGGCAGGCGCAGCTTCGCGGCGGACCGCATCGTTGGCGGTGTGAACGCCAGGCGGGGCAGTTGGCCCTGGCAGGTCAGACTGGAGTACGACGGCGTTCATCAGTGCGGAGGAACCATCATCTCAAACCGCTGGATTGTGACAGCAGCTCACTGCTTCAGAGCGTCAGTAGTAATCCAGCCTCATTTTTATACGGGAATCCTAATTGACTTTGAAGCACATTGCGGACAAATTCCACATGTACACACTTTTTCGTTTCATGCCAGGCAATATCGCACCGTCAATAACTGGCGCGTGAAGCTGGGCTCCATCTACAGTAAACCAGTCAACGCCAACGTGGTGGAGGTGAACACCATCGTTTACCACAGCAGCTACCTGCCCTTTGTAGATGCCAACATTGATGACAACAGCAGGGACATCGCGGTCCTGGCGCTCACCCAGCCCCTCACCTTCAACGGTAGGCCTCTGTGCGGCCTACGCACCACCAGACACACACACACACACACACACACCTGTGTGACTATTTGATTGACAGTGTTTACAGATATGGCCGAATGACAAAGACATGGAGATAACCAGATGGATCAATTATAGTTATTTGCCTGCGTTATGTAAACGGGGTCTAGAAGGAAGGAAGTTTTGAAAGCAGGTCACTTCTGACATCTAGTGTTAGACTTTCACAATTACAGCCACAATATGTCAGCTCTACTCTGTACAGTGAACGGTTTCTGTGCTGTTGATATGTTAATAGAATAACGTGTGGTTTGTAGCTTTACAAGGCAAATATGTCACATAGTATAGTTTGGAAGAACAAGACAGAAGCTGACAAAAAAAACTGATCTACACTTCAGTGTCTCTATGTATTCACTTACATCTTAATACATATGTGTGTGTGTGTGTGTGTGTGTAGAATGCATCCAGCCTATTTGCCTGCCGGCACACGGTCAGAGACTGACAGACGGACAGATGGGAACAGTAACCGGCTGGGGAAATGTACAATACCATGGTGAGTCGTCTGCATTTCACAGCTGTTCTGTAACATTTAATGTTTTATGACATTATTTTCTATCTTCGTATCAACATGTGCTATCATGACAAACAGCAGCGGTTAGAGGAATTTTTCAATGGTTCGATAACAACCAATACCTCTTAAGATAAACCCCCCCCTCCAAAGTATTGTTGTTTTTAAATGTTTTTGTTTTCTCACTTTCAGGAGTTCAAGCAGATATTCTCCAGGAAGCGAACGTCCCCATCATCAGTGACGCTGTCTGCAACGCTCCGGACTACTATGACAATCAGATCACCAGCAGTATGTTCTGTGCAGGTTATGAGAAAGGAGGCATGGATGCCTGTCAGGTCAGTGTGTGACTTTGTTTCTACATGCCGGTGCATTCGGGCTTTGGGGTTTCTAAGAGAGCTGCATGCTTCGCTCTGAACTTCATCGGGGTGCGCTTTTGTTTAATCGGATGCTTGTTTTTAACCATAATCTAAAGGTTTATGCTTTTCTGATGCGTATACACCTGGTTGTCTGATTAACCTCTGTTAATGATCTGTTGTAATGTGTGTGAAGCGCTATAATCCCCGGTGGTTTCAGGGAGACAGCGGCGGCGCCTTTGTGGCAGAGGACTGTCTGTCCAAGACCAAGCGGTATCGTCTGCTGGGGGTGGTGAGCTGGGGAATAGGCTGCGCCATGGCCAAGAAACCCGGCGTCTACACCAGGATTTCCAGGTTTCTGCCCTGGATATCCACGGCCATGAGGGTGAGAACCTGGACTTTGTTTTGTTTGTCTAAATTCTTAACGCACACCCGAGGAAGTACGTACAGTCAATCGACCGCAACCAACTGTAGAACCAGTACTTGCATTCAGGTTATGTGTAGATCCCTTACCACACACACAAAGCATTCCTTAATCTAAATCAAGGAAACAAAATGCACGCTTCAAGACTGGTCTTTAAATGTTTCTGCTTTAAATCCCTCCCCTCCAGAACTATCACAACTCACCGGGGCTTCACAAAATGGCTCGGACATGAGATTCCTGCTCCCATGTTTCCACTTTTTCAACTCTTGGATGACAATATCTAAAGACCTGGAGGTTTGTCAACGGGGGCAGTTGGAAGGAGGGATGAAATGCTGTCACTGTTCCAGTGGTGTCCTTCTTACTTAAAACATTTATTTAGGATTAACTTCTTCCTGAACCTTCGAAAGCCCACCAGGACCAAACTACTTAAACGATACCCGACAGAGCTCTTAAAGAAACATGACGTTTTATTTAAGCTGACTTGCAGTGTCCTCATGAAGTAAAGTATTGATTTATATTAAAATCCGTATACTGGATTTAGGATACAAATAAATAAATAAGATATAAGGAGATTAAGTTAAGTGGTTATAAATAACCACTAACTGGTGACCTAAACAGCAGCATGTTGAATTGAGACCTGCAGAGGCTCAGGTTGCTCAGGTTCGACTTGAGAACGTTTGATGAAAACACAGGGATTTATTCCATAAGAGACTTTATTCTATTTCTCGAGGTTTTCATCTTGTTACACTAGCCACTTTCTTCGGTACCAGACTTCCGGCTGCCAGTGTGCATAGCAAGCAGTGCATAGCAGACGCCAACGCTTTTAGTACTTTTACATTGCGCAACACTAAGACGCACAGTAGATCTAAGGTGTCAATAATTTATGAGTATTGCTAATGAGTAGCTAAAATATTCCTGGTGACTTTAGCACATCAATATTTTCACAGTGTAAGAATCTCATTTTATTTGTAACTCGTGTGATATTTTTATATGCAGTAGCCTGACATATCATTAATAATAATAATTCCCACATGCAGTGGTAATGATGATTCTTGTACTGAAATCAGTATTTCGCTATCGCCTTGTAAATATTAGTGAATGTCTTGTTTGTGTAGTTTATTTGAGGAATGTTACAGATGTCTTCATGATCTACAGATCTTAATACTATAAGTGCATTAACGATAACAACCTAAATCATGTCTTTAGAAAGTATTTCTTTCAACACTGCACATATTGATTAGCAGATTGTAAATTCTGATGTCACAACAAATAAACTGTGTATACTCATGATTTTCCATGACCAATGTATAGTATTATATACTAAAACCTCTCTGCTCCTACAGTTATATTCAGCATAAACAACAACATATTACAGCAATGCATTATGTTTTCGATTAGATAGATTTGATTACTTTTATTGTTCATTTTCTAGTGGCATCTACTTGCTATATTTGATTCTTTATTTTACTAGACATTCACCTGACACATTATTAGAGGCAAACACCAAGAAAAAGGATTTTAGGTCAAATGTGTGTTTCAACCTAATCTGTGATCAACATAACACAGATAAACCAAGATAACAGCACAACCACAAATATACAACAAGATACATTATCAAAAAATATGACGTACCATTTTTATAGTGTCGTCACTGAATCGGTATTTTGCACATGGCCATAAGAATTTAATTTGAATTTGAATTTATGAATTTATTTTTTTGAACTTGTATAAAAGGGAAAAAAAATGTTACTACTTGTACACACAAAGAAAATACAAATTATAAAAAAAAAATAGAACAACAAAGAGCTAAGACACAACAGAAAAAAAAACAGTTCGAAAAAAAGGAGTGGGAAGAAGCATGACACTTATTTGATGTCCCACCCCTTTTCAACTGCTCTTCAGCCCGTACCCACACAGAATACTACATAATACACCTACATACCACGCATACACTTCACAAATATCCAATCACAAAAACAAACATACACCACATGCATATCCCTGCAAACATACCTATAACATGTATATATATACATACAAATGTAAAATCCTTCTGTCACTGATTTTTATCTCATGACTCAAAATAATGTGATTGGTTTTGCATCCATAGAATTGCAAACTATTCACCACCAGTTCCTCCTCTGAAATAAAGTTTATGCATGTAGCAAATTATATTATGACGTGTGCAAGATGAATAAATGTTGTAGATGTACATTTTTTCATTGGTTATTGTATTGAAATGATAACAACTTGCCCACAGTGATTGTCTAATAATATCACAATTAATTTATATCCCTATAATACTAACTGTATGAACTGCTGTGAAAAAATAGACTGAAAAACACAGCACGGGTGATAAAAAGACTGTGACACTAGATCTGGTTACACGCTGGCAAGTGGGAGACGACAGGTGACCCATTTTGAATCTGGCAAACAGGAAGCAGAGGTCGTCGCAGTACAACAGAGCTTTCTCTGTGCGGCTGAATATGTCAAAAACAGCTGGTCTCACATCGCCATCCGGATCTATTGTGCTCGTCCACATGGTGGTGTTACTGCACCGCGCTGCCACGCCGGTGATGCAAATCACCGGTGGTTGACAATAACATACTGAAGAGTAAACTGTGCCCGATTTGCAAATACCTCCATGGATGTAGTCTTCTTCGTTGCATGTCTTTCTACCTGGAATGCTCTGATGATGATCTATGAGGACCTCCGGGTTATTATTTATTATTAATAGTATTTTAACATGTCCTATTAAGATGTCTGTTTGATCCAAACATTCAATCAAAATATTTGCAGCTGTCAGTAAAATGTGCCGGTATTTTACAGCAACAGGCAAACACATTTCTATTTTGTTTTAATAACTTTTTGCACATTATCCCCCCCAAACACAAAGAGAGAAAATTGTACAAGAAGAATATGAATAATGAATAATTAGACTCAATCTTCTTGACATCATTATCCTCCTAAGTGTCACACTCTGTTTCCCGTCCCTCCCTCCCAGACACTCTTCTGGTTCCACATATCTCACCATTATCATTTTCTATCCGTCCACTAAAGGTACTTTCTGTTCCCCATGGCGGCCACACCCACCACGTCTCTAATGAGCAAAGCCCGGCTCGCTCACCTGTGCCTCATTCCACCATAACCACACTCCACAAACACATATAACTATCGCAGGTAAAACAAGCAGCAGAGGAAAGATCACACATAGAGATTATTTATTGATTTATTTTGATCGACAAGTTAGTAACGTGCTGTGGATTGACCACAGAATAAAACGAGTGTGCATGCTGATCTTCTTGATAAAATATCTTTATTGCCACAATATTATTTGTTGTTGGCGATGCCTTTTAAACAACCAAACCTGACTCGTTGTCAGAACGCCATGTTTCATTGCATAGTACGTATAACATTTAGTGCAAATCCTTTTACTGAAATGAAACAATCTATGATTTGATCAGTGATAGTGATTAGCTAAAGATTTGTTAGTTATCTTTTTAAAAATTAGCTGACCAGCACATTGTCGTGTGTCAAATCTTGCATATCCTTTATAGATAGCTTCATTTGATTTGGTGACAATCTTGTTTTATTACTGATAGTCATCTTCTTTCAAGACAGCTCAAAATGATGCAAATGATGTTGTGACGAGCACTCAAACTGTAATCTACATTTACTTGTATTTCTGTGTCACATTAAAGATGTTGCCTGTACTATGGAAATGGATGTAAGAAAATTGGCCGATAGGTTTTTATCTCAGGTAACACAGTCAAAAGATGCATAGAATAAAAAAAGGAAAGACATGCGACACTGGACGTCTACTCAGCACCACATGTTGTCCCTGTGGTTTGGTGGAGAATCCATGACGACGTGTCCGACTCAGGACAGCAGAAGGCATCGTCCGTCTTTTCCTGTCCTACAATCTGAATGGAAGTAAAGCGATAGGTTCACATGAAGAAGATTGATTTGTTGTTCAGCTGAGGAAGAAATTGGGATTTATTCATGGTTAAGTGGTACTGAGTCTCTATTTTCAAGGTTATTTGTTTCATTTTAGGGGCACGACTTTGCTTTTCTAATCAAAAATCTTCTGTGTCCCACTGTATGTGAGTTTCTCATGGTACCTTCATAGGTGTTGTGCATAAAGGGATGTAAAGACCATTTCATGGAAAAAACAGACATAACAGCAAATAACGCAACTTGAAACATGTGTAACTGTAAGGTTTGTAAAGTGTACTACCTGGTTTGCCGTCTCCCATCAGCGGCGAGGCTGCTGAAGTAAAGTGTAAACAACTTTGGAGGAATCCTTCTGCTTCTTATCAGCACCCAGTGGTAGGTTGTGGACCTGCACCTGGTCCACACTAAAGCAACAAACACACAGCAACCATGTGCGTCCATCGGAACACCCGACTCCGATCATGAGAGCAGGTCTTCATCTTACTTAGAACCATTAAAACGTTTTTAATGTCCAAAACTGGGATGAGAAATTTATTGCACTCTCATAAACGAGAGCAAGGTGTTGGATAGCACAGAGGAAAGAGAGGAGAGACGGAGGGAAGTGTGAGCAGACTAGAGAGAGGGCGATGACAGGAGATGAAGAAGGAAGCAAGAGGGCCAATGTGCTTGTAAAATATAATGCGCGACAGAATGAAACAGTAGGTTGTTGCCATAGTCAACAGCTGACACATGGTGTTAATGAAAGAGAGAGAGAGACAGAGACGTAGTCCAGAGGACAGGAATGGAGGAGGACGGCGTGTACCTGGACAACTTGGAGTAGTGGACAGTGATGTAGTTGAGGGCGGGGCTGTGAGATTCCACTTCTGTGATTGGTGGAGCATCCTTCAGAGGAACAATGGCAGGGTGGCCGCTGTCACTCAGGTCCTCTGGCTCTTCCTGCGTGCAGAAACACACACAAACACACACACACATGCAGATGAAAAAGTGATGCAATGTGTTTGTTTCTTACTATATCGTTCATTGCCTTAAGGCAGTAATTGAGTTGTGCACCGGTATGTCGGACATCTTGCCCCTCTTCACTGGAAAGGTCTGTTGGGTTGACTCATAGAACCTGGTGTCAGCTGTCACTGGCGGATGCTGGGGTCACATACAACACACACACGTGCACACGCCAACACACACACACACACACACACACACACACACACACACACACACACACACATTCAAAAAGAGAGAGCAAGTCAGAGCATTGCTTTGAGTCTTCAAGAGAGAAAAATGACATTGAAACCATCCCAACGGAGGCTTTAATTTGTTCAAGCACTAAACATTTTGGGGCTACAAGTTCAAATAATACGAAGATGCCGAGTTATGAAGCCAAGTTGAAAAGTACTACACCTTGTTTGCTACTTCTCCTGACTCCATGTCTACTCTGTGCATGTTCTTACTGCGAAGACACAGGGGAAATAAGTAAGTAAGTACACTTACTCACGAGAGTGACAGTGAGTAAATATCAGTGTACTTCCTGTCACCTGATCATAATGGCCACTGTGAGAGTGATGAGTCCAGCAGACACCCCTACTGCTGAGGCCAAGGCAATGACCTTTAGACGACCTGCCAGTGGAAGGATAACAGAGGTTATCAACATGACCACAAAAGAGAAGTAATGAAAATAGTAGTGAAATAGATACAAAAATATAGGCAGAGAAAGTGCGTAACAGAGAAAGAGCTGTGCACCATCATCTTGCAGGCGTCTAGACTTGAGACGTGTGTTTCCAGCTCCGATTTCCAAACCTAACTCCACTTTTTGAGCTGTCTAGACTCAAATAGTAGTTTTCCACAACACCTCATCACCCCTCCTCTCCATTCATAGCGAGAGCGCTATATATGACTCACCATGACTCATATAGACAAACAGTCAGAATGAGACCATACACAATGGAGACGGGAACGCGGTCCTCACGCTGCGATAGTGACAGCGAGGTTTCATCACTTGTCTTTTTGAGCATCGAAATCTTTCCAAACAATCATAAATAAATAATCAGATACACTGAAATGGGTTTGGGTTTGTTTTGCTAAGCTTATCAGTGAAATCGTAACGCTTCTATTTCCCTTACTAAAGTTACTAACACTCTCACTCTGAACATATTTGACCAGGATGAGCCCCTAAAGGCCCTCGTAGTGTGAATGTACCTCTGTAACCACACTACTTCTCATTGAAATATATCCATTGGAACATTTCTTTACCAAAGGTTGACTTGAAATGAAAGAACTTACTCTTAAAACTAATAACAAACACCTTTCCTTTTGTTTTGCTGAAACACAGAGCGAGAAGCTAAAGGTTGCTAAATGAATCATTATCCACCTCTGACTCGTACAGTTAGGACCGGAGAGCTGTGGGCTCCGATCCGATTCCTGGCCTCGCAGTAGTACTGTCCGCTCTCTCTAGGGCCGACCTCGGAGAAGGTGAAGACAGGACCGGACCTGCTGCCCCACGCTGCACGGAGCACAGACAGGGAGAAGATCGGCTCAGTGTTTCGGGCGTTGTTGGCGGATCAAAACCAATGGAGGCAAACCTCACTGACAACCACAGTTTGCAGTGAGCTATTGATGATTCTGTAATGTTAACCTTGAGTGGAACCACATTTTTAAGATGCTAACATTGTACAGAGCCCCCGTCCAGAGCTAAGCGGTGCCATGTGAAGTTGTCCACTGCCGGGTTGGCCTGACTGCTGCAGGTCAAGGTCAAAGGTCGGCCAGCATCAACCACACCGGAGGGACGAGCAAGAACTGAGGTGTTCTTAGGAGGGTCTGGAGAGAGGAACACAAACATAGACGCACAAGGTCAGGGGAGGTTTTTTTCTTGTTCATTTTGAGAGAAGAGTAGAGGTTGAGAGTTTTCAATGCATCTGACAAAATGTTTCCCTCACTGTCACTCAGCGGCTTCAGGTGAATGTTTGCAACAAACAGATAAAGTAGCCACTGTAAAAGGATTATCTAAATCCAGAAACCCCCCCACATATGTCACACACACGCACGCACGCACACACACCAACCTCTACTTACAGAGTATAGTGAGTGTAGCAACTGGGGAGGTTTGGTATCCCATCCGGTTCCATGCTTTGCAGTAGTACTGACCAGCGTGGTGAGCACGCACTGAGGGGAACGTCAGGTTCTGGAAGGTTCCTGTAGCCAGCACCTGGTCACCTAGGATACGATACCAAGCATACCTACAGGAGGGAGCATGGTGAAGATAACGATGATGATGATGAGGAAAATGGTCCTGTGACTGGGGTATTTTGCGACAATAATTCGGACATTACTCTCAGTTAGATTTTACACAGGTGACTGTTTAAACATTCAAAGCTTTTGTTCACGTTCCCCAGTCCTCATTCACAACACCTTGAAATAGTCTGAATTAAAATAGTTTAAAAATAAGATGACAATGACAAATGCAAAAATCGTGATAGCAAAGAATAAAACGGCAAAAAAACACTCCAAACACCAACATGGTCAGCATGTATTAGTTGGTATAAATGAATAAACCTGGCTATTTGTCCTACCTGCCGGCAGCAGGGTGGGCCTGGCTGACACAGCTCATGTTCACGTAGAAGCCTTCTCGGATATCAGCTGGAGGAGTCAGCAGCACACGCGTGTTCTTTGGAGAGTCTAAACCGGCAGAGAAAAACAGCAGCATCTTTACTCTCATGATCATGAAAACTCATCATGTTTGTATTCAACACTATATGTTCCCTTTAAGTGACACCAGCTTTCCATAGACGTATGTGGAATGAAAGGTATTTTTTGAGATATAAAATCTAAATCTAATTGTGATCTAAGTATGTGGTTTTGACCTTTGCAGCCATTTAAAGTGGGTCAAAGATGCCGTGCCTGTGATCGCAATGCAAACACCCCACATGCTTACACGTGACATTGAGTAGAAGTGGCTTCGAGCGGTCCGTTCCCAGTGGGTTGCGTGCAACACAGAAGTACTCTCCTCTGTCTGTGTATCTGAGGGGGGACAGCTGCAGCTGAGGCCTGAAACTGTCCGGGATGCTGCCACTCTCCATGTCTGAGTGCAGGTAGAGAAATAACTGCAGATTAGTGCAGCAATACACAAGAGGAGCATAATCCTTAGATGATGAAATGTCAATGTTTCTTCTTCAAAGGTCCTGCAATCCCAGAGGAATCTTTGAAACCATTTTGTCCAGGAAAGACTTGATGCTGCTCTGCTTCAATACATCATTTAAAGACTTTGCCTTGTCCATGTGAAGGGTAGCTTTTACGTTACAGCATGTGCTTCTGTCATCAACCAGTTAGCTCATGTCCAAGACCCAGCCAACACACGTGTATCCTACCTGTCATGTTATACTGCGTAATGGTGAACATGTGCGGCTGTCCAGTACCTTTGAACCATGCAAAGCTCTCTACAGGCGGCGCTGCATCACTACTGCACGTAAGAGTGACTGACCCCCCCTCTGAAACATCTGCCACGGGGAAGACTCCTATGGAGGTGGAGCTGGGACCGTCTGGAGGGTAGGAAACAAGGACAAAGAGGACAGAAAAAAATGAAAGGTAGAGATGAGAAGCAAAATGTAAGTTTATTTCAAATTTCATTTCAATATTTCAACTCCCATAGCGGCCAATGGCCGGTGTCATTTCCAGACTGAGATTACTCACGACCCAGAGCCAGCGAGAGGGCTGGTGACTGTACGTTCTGTGGCGGGATCGGTCGGCAGGTGTATGCGCCAGCATGCTGCTGGTCAAAGCGGTTGATGATCATCCATTTCTCATGGGAGCCCAGGTTCAGCCCGTTCCTGTGAGCAGAGGATCATGTCAGACAGTGATAAGTGACAGTAAAACAATGACATGTATGACATACTGTACCTGTACAGTGCAAGGCTCCTCCCTGGAGCAGCGCATCCTCTGGCCTGGCAGCCTACGAACACAGTCTCTCCCAAGCCAAACATGTTGGCGGGCCTGACCGGGTGCACCTGGACCTGGAGGTCTGAAACCCAAATGGATGTTGACACGTTCAGAGAAGCAGCTGTCGGATGGGTCAAGTTTAGCTTTTGTGTTTGAAGCTACCTGTTACATCGAGAGCGATGGCGTTCGGGGACGTCCATCTCCCCAGCGGCTGGTCCGTCTCAAACCTGAAGTGGTACTGGCCCGCGTCGCTCAGCTCGACGATCCGGATCTGGACTGAGCAGCTGGAGTAGCTGCCTCCAATGTAGCTGGAAGCCACAATTCATTTGTCACGCATTTGTGCCATATTTCACGTCAAAAAAAGTCACGGTCTTGTTTCTCCTACCGGGTGCGTCCGCGGTACGACAGGCTGACCTCGTTGGGGTCAGTGTGGTGAGCGAACTCCCTGCGACCCTCTGCAGACACACGGAACCACATGACCCGCTTCACGGTGTGACCTGTGACGTTAAACCACGAGAATAAAGGACTAGCAAAACCTAGGAAGGCTTTAAGTTGTTGTGCTCAGCTCGGTGGCTTTGAACTTGGAAACATTCATGCCTTTATTAATAATGAGTAGGATAGGATAATCGTAATCACAGGGGTTTATAGATGGATTCGATACCTGATGGGTAGTCATAGCGGCAGGGCAGAGTGACGGTTGTTCCTGCCCACACGCAGATATCGCTCCTAGAAAATGACACGCTCCACCCGCTCTGAATACCTGCACGCCAATCAAACAGCCCCAAAGAAACGCAAGTGCTACAAGTTTATACACATAGTTGAAAAGGAGGAAACTAAAATGCTCACACAATATCCACACCTAAAGCTTGGCTGTCACATCCACATCCAAAATATGCTGACGCTGCCGTATAAAATAAGCTTGCAAAGGTTTGGGGAATGCACACTGTAAGACTGAAAGAGCTGTACATCCTAACCACTCACAAGTGAAGGTTTTCCTTCAATGTGGTTCCTCAGAGTGCGACTTGTCAAACCGCAGCTCTGAAAGTGACGCGTAGGATTTGAAGCAGAGGAAATGAGCTTTGGTGTGCGGCTGTGGTGTCATCCTGTGCTGCTGACTGCCTGCCTGGCTGACTACCTTGCACAAAAGTCAAATCAATACTTATAAATAACCTGAGCGTAAAAGGCAAGGGCACCTGGCCGCAGGACCTTTTGAGCATGATGGATCCTGAAAGTCAGTCATTCATTTTTCGACTGTTGTTACTCGTTTAAAAGCATGTGTGAAATATTTAAGACATATCAGGAGAACAAAACAAATACCAGTAAATTGTGAGGCATGCAAGTCCGTCTCTCCTTCCCTTAAATCACAATAACACCCTTTTAAACGCTGTTAAGTTACCTAATAATAAAAAATGAGTTGTAGTTTCTGCTGTATTCCTGTGTTCTTATCTTACCTGGTAACGCCGTAAGGATGATGCACAGAACTAACGCACCTGCCAACATCTCCGCTGACACGAGCACTGCAACGACACCGGAGAAGGAGAAAAGCACAGCGAGGTGAGCAAAACAATTTTTAGGAAAAAACACCATCGAGCTGATTAAATACGAGGCACAAACCCCCTTAAAGTATCTTTAGTTGGGACAGAACGGGGTTTGAGGGATGCGTACGACTCCAGCGGTGATGGAGGTGAGCTCCTGTAGCGATGACGGTTGCATGGTGATCAGAAGAGGGTGATGGGGGACGGGAGGAGAAGGAGGAGGGGTAGGAGGAGGGGGACGGGGAGGAAGACGCCTCAGCTACTTTCCTATATCCTTTTAGACTTCAGTCTCTCTGAAACAGACTTGTTGGTCAGTGACTGGTTTCCTCATGTTAAAAGTGACAATAAGACTTCCCAATTGTCTCTGTTGACTGAATGTCCTTTGTGGACTAAAAAAGTATCTCTGTGCAAGTATATTCTTTTTAAAGCCATATTCATAAAATTAGGCAAAAAACTTTTCGAGCATAAATATTTTTTTTGTGTAGTTTCCACCATGAGAAAATGATCTGGGTCTTTAAACGGTCAATGCTCCACTAACTGGTTGCTTGTTTTCTGCGCTTAGCGTGTAGTTTACAGATGAGAACATTTCAAATTGCACGTCCAATTCTGACCCAATGGTCATATAAAATGTTGATGAGAGCACCTGTACCTAAATAGTCATCCTGATCAATGGACATACAGAAATCAAGTGTCATGTAGTAGCCAGCCAGTCTTCACTCTAACGTTGTCACACACTGGAGCAACATTTGACCATCATGATTGAGTGATTATTAAAAAGTGTTAGAAAAACAAATTGTTCATTTGTCAAGTGAATTCAAGCCTGTTGGCTTGTACATTAGCATCCATAAGTCAAGCTAACATCAACAGCCCAGATGTCCTCTCATCCACGGCTCTAATTGAGGACTGTTGGCACAAAAACTGCCCCTAACCAGACGTGAGGAGGTTCAAGACCTCCCAGTAAACCGTGTCCACTTAGCCTGATGAGTCTAAATGGCTTTAACATCCCACCACGCCACAACTAGGCCAATAGATGTCAGTTTAACGTCACGACTCGGCCAATTGGCTACTTACCCCAGGTTTGACCCAGAAGTAATGATGATGTTCAGTTTAACTTTTCAGTCAATCTCTACTCGCAGTCATCCAAGTCAAGGAAGGAACCCAGAGTTAAACGTTAAGGTCTAAGGAGATGATATCTTGATATACATCTGGAAATCACAATGTATTATTTACTTATGTAATACTTAGTAGAATGATCATAGATGATGAAGGGGGTAATATAAGGGATACGTGCTAATGTTATATGAAACATGGATGTGAATCAAGTGTGTATCCTGCTATATTTTAGGATCAGCAGGCTTCTTTTCTGTTGCTCTCCATATAAAAACAGCAGGGCTATTTGGAGTGTCGTTGAGTATAATAGGTAAAGCACAATATGTTCTTAATGCGGGTAAAAGACAATAAATTATTACATGTTATTGCCATTTTTTCCGTTTTATTTGATCGGCAGAAAGTAGACAGGGAACAAGGGAAGCGAGCGGCTTTGTGCACCACAGGTCCTGGACTGAATAAAACCCCCGTGTGTCTCAGTCTAGTGGTGTACCTCGTAAACCAATAGGCAATCAGGACGGCCACTAGAAAAATAAAGTTTTGTTCAAAAGCTCCGTATTATGTTTATTAGGCAGTTTTAACTTCACTTGAACTCTAATAAAGAGCAGAAACTCTGGTTGGAAAAGTCACCTTCAAAATATAATCGAAATCCTCAGGATATGAAGTTAAATGAACAATATATTCCAGGTCACAGATTGCTAGGTTGGATTATGAGCTGGGACCCAAAATGGGTCGCAGGCCCTCTCCAAGTGGGTCTCCACATGACAAGAAAAGTTTGTATGATTTAATGATCTCGAATCCCAGAAAAAAAAAGTCATTTTGGTCTGAAAGGTTTTAAGAACCTTCCCCCTCCAAATACTGACTGTATTATGTTGAGTAAGAAGAGTGGTGGGCTTTGAGCTTAACCTGTAACCACAGAATGACTTCAAAAGGATCACGGCACACTAATAGGTCAAAGCCTGATGTAATCTTAATCGAAAACAGGCCGGACTAAATGAATGAAGAGAAACAGATGGATGGAGCTAGATTAAGTGTGACTGACCACAAACAGAGGGAGAAAGAGGGTGAGAGAGGGAGGAATGAGAAAGTTTAAAGGGGAAGGTGGTAGAGGTGGGGTGGGAGAGAGAGAGGGGGGGGGACAAAAACACGATGAGGTAAGGTTGCTAAGGTTGGAAAGAAAGAAAAGAGAGACGGGTGATGAAGCCGTAGAAGCAGAAGAGGCAGAAAGCATAGAAAGGGAGGGTAAAGTTTAAAAGAGTGTTTATCAGAGCAGCGAGAAAGACAAAGACAAACGCTACAGAAAAGGTGTTAGAGGGAGAGATAGACCAATGCAGGGTGGTGCGTCCGACCCTCACGGAGCCCACGGCATCGTCCCCCCTGACCGCAGCCTGCAGGCCAGATGAAGTGCGCCTGTCTGGTGGTCAAACTGGACTTGAAGATTTTCCGCTGTTGCAAAACACTTCCTGCCTGCTGTTTTCATGTAATGTGACCGCTCACATGGTTTGCTCCCTTGCCATACTTTAAGTTGAACAATATGTTATTTCTATCTAATGCCCACAGATTAGACTCTTGGCTCTTTGGGCCCTTCAGCATTGAACGGACTCCACATGAGAAAAAATTGATTCGACTGTCCAACATGTGTTAGTCTTCAAATTGAGTGGTGCTCTCCACGGGGGAAGTCTGGGCAAGAAGCATGATGATCAGAGCTGCAATCACATCTGACAAGGTGATATGTTGTTCCTGTGCTGTCCTCTGAGAGCTCCAGATGATGACATGATGAGCGGGACTCTCGCCAGGAGAATCATCAAACCGACGGGGAGTTGAATAAAATAAATAAAAAGATAGAGAAAGAGAAAGCAGTGTGTCCTTCTTTGTTAAACGTACTAAACTAATCAGCAAAGCACAGCATTTAGCCACTTACACACTTGACTTTTCAAGTCAAACCAAACACTTGATGAATTCTTAAACTCCTAAATCTGTGAAACTTATTGGAGCTCTATGAAATTCACCATGGTTTTGCTCATTCCTGCCCCATTCACAAACTCTGCTGCGGGTCGGGTTTCTGCTCCTCGTCTGCCAGAGACCTGTCTGTGGCTGCTGTGGTATTCCACGCTGAATGAGTCACGTCTGGTGGTTATTATGGGAAGGCGTTTGGCTCTCCCCGTCTCTCACCCCGACTAGTGGCAGCAAACAACGTTACATCTTTTCTAACCGAGCCGACTAAGATCACATTCTCAGTTAACCAGGCTGGATGAGGGACATTTTAGGTCGGTGATGTAAGAACACATTGATGGTTTTACGCTGCGTTGGGTTGATTAATACCCCTTTCTTGCTTTTCAAATTAAAGTGGATGAGAATGATGAAGAATATGCCTGATTTTGAAGGCTCATATGTGGATATCAAAACAACTTCATTCCAACACACACACACACACAGACTGCTATGACTGCTAAATCACAATGAAGCAGTGTACCTTTAACTTTATGGTGATGACTGATTGAGGTGTTTTTAGTTGTCAGGGTCAATTACTCTGCCTGTAACCTTGAGGTCAGAGGCTTAGAGGTGAAGGCCGAGTATGTATTCATTCTTAAGATTGTTTTCTCTTATACTAACCTTACCGGGAGCAGCGTTACTCGAGCTCATTGAATAACAATTAAATTAGCTATGCATAACTCTAAAACTATTTTTATTGAATTTCATGAACTATATACGTTTCTTCTTTAAACTACTCCCTGTGAAGACAAGTTTATAAAGACCCAAAGTAACACTAGTGCGAAAGTGATACGTAGAACGTCATAGTTTGAAGCTCATAGCCACTGAGTCTCAGTGTTTAATGCTGGGAGGGAGAATGTTTTGTGCAGATCGGGCGAGCGCTGCCTGGCTAAGAAATTGTCTGTCCTACAGCCTCCCAGTAGAACCAGAATGAGACATTGATTTTTTGCATGAATTAAGCAAGACATATGAGAACAAAATCTGCAAAATAAGCACATGAAATCGAAAGCATTTGTCTTTGCTAAATCATCAATCACATTAACTTTATGTTAGGGAGGCATGATGAACCGCCTTGGATATACAAATTTGCGGTTCAGGTCTTTAATTGGAAACGAGTGATACATCAGCTAATCACACAAAAACAGTTTGATCCGTGGACAATCATTGCTTTGGATTCAAATAAAGTAGATGTGAGGAAAAGAAGAGCACATTGTTCAACTCGACTGACCACATTTTACCAAATGGGATATTGATCTTCAGCGGCACAAGCACCTCCGTCCCTCCGCTTCTGTCTCTCTGTCTCTCTGTCGTCCTTGTGTTCACAGATATGAGTAAAAGCCATTTCCTGGTTGAGACTGAGAGAGAACATGTGTGTTTTGTGTGTGTGTGTGTGTGTGAGAGAGAGAGAACGACTGTGTGTGCATGCGTGGGCGTGTGGTTGTCTGTGATGGTTTTACCATGTGCAGGTTCCCCGTACGGGACTGAATGAAGTCGGATATGAGGGAACCTGTCAGGTCCGGGCTACTGTCGGAAACCCTCCTTCTATTACCTCCTCCTGTCCTCCTCCTCCTCCTCTGGATTCAACGTTTTACATCTGAAGATTGTACAAGACGTGCAGGTTATATACATTGTTGTTATGTTAGTATAATATGTATCATCTGAAAAGATGCTTGGCTGTGATAGTAAGTCTTTAAAGTATAGGCAGCTTCAGATAAATTAAACCTCACTGAGCTTTCAAACTGAATCAAGTTGTTATAAATCTGAAAGCTTAAAAAAAGAGAAAAAAGTGGGCCCTTCATCTGCAGAATCTGAGGCATAAAAAATGAGACCAACTTTTGTTGGGCATCCATGTGTTGGATAATGACAGCTAACTATCTTTGGATCTCTTGAATGAAGCATCAATGTTTGTTTTGTAACTTTTGTGGACAAATTAATATGACAACAAGCAGTGTTTATGATCAAATGTGAGACCTGCACCAAGTTGTTGATCTCTATACAGAGGACTGTCTGTGGGAATCAAACCTTTGTGGAGCTTATTGTATGTAACTTTTTATTGAGTATCTGTCAAAGGTGAGCATTCTCCCTTCCCTGGTTAATTATACCCGTTGTTGGTGCAAAAGAAATCAGCAAATCGGCTGAGCTGATAGACATTATTAACAAATGTAACAAATGCATCTAGCTTGAATAGGTACTTATAGAATCTTTAAATGTGGGAGCAGAAAATCTGCGGTGGTACAAACGGGGAGCATTTGGATTTGGACGGCGTCCAGCAGCACCCTGGCAGCCCTCCGGCTACGCCCCTGGTTTCACGTGGTCCACATGGAACAAGCTCAGTCCAGGACTTTCCTGCAAACCCAACCCCGATCCTAACCTAGACTCTAACCCTGTCATTAGTTTTCCTTTTTCAAGGGAAAATGCTCCACACGAGTCATTTTCTGGTAATTGACAGCAAGTAGAGTTTAAATGGTCACAGACACACACACACACACACACACACTCATAAATGCACTTACTCGTACACAGTGGTCGTGCAGCTGCGGCGTGTGTGATAATGAGACAATCCTTGGAGGGACTCATCTAGACTGTTATATCATCTCCCTGGAAACCTTCCACAGCTCCAAAATAAGTGTGTGTGTGCTCCCAGTCAGCTGCGGCATGATGTCATCCACTATAATTCCTACAATCAAAGAAAAAAGGATATTTGATGACATGTGAATGTGTAAAGAACGTTGGTTTCCTGAAATCTGGGGATAGTCTGGTTCAGACTAATTTGGAGCTCTGTCTGCATCTTTGCCGAACAAAGACTTGCCAAAACATTTTGAAAGAGCCCTTGTACCGGCCTCTTAATTCCTCTTAACTAAAAAAAGAGAAAAAGCTTTAATTCAATATGCAACACACATCCATTATCGGTTTGCTGACCAGTTCCTGTTGCGTTATCAACCTCGATGCATGGACAGGGCCAAAGAGGAACAAAGACATACAAATACACATGAAAAATGTACATCAGTCGGGTATTTCACACGGTCGTCCAGGTGGAACCCGCTTCTAATGAGTTTCACTGAGCTACTGACTTCATAGCACTCACTAGGTGTGCCCCCCTGCTGTGGCTTGTATTACTACCTCAACATCTGGACAGGGCAGTTTTACAGTACAGTTACAGTTTTACAGTAGAACCATATGGGGACAAAATACTTATACTTGCATACGTCAGTAATGAGACTTTCATTTCAATATATAAGCCACATATCTGTCACGGTTTGTGGGTTTAAAAGTCAGAATAATGAGGTTCTTCTATCTTTTTTGGGGGGGCTGTGAGGAGGCAAATCCACATGAGCGCCGTGTCACTCTCGCCTTAAAAGTGCTTGGGATTGGACGGGTCTGGTCTCTTTCCCGAGCAATAGCTTTATTAAAGACTGCATCTGTGTGTGTGTGTGTGTGTGTGTGTGTGTGTGTGTGTGTGTGTGTGTGTGTGTGTGTGTGCGTGTGTGTGTGTGGTTTACTAGCCGGCTGTGGTGGTTCTCGGGGGACGGCCCTCTCCAGCTGCTGCTTTACAAGACCGTGACATCAAACACACACACGCACACACGCACACTTAACACAAAGGTTTGACACAGCTTTCACTTCAACCCTCAGCCTCTCTTAACAAGTTCAACAAATGAACTCTTCTCTCCTCACTTCTTCCACTCTCCACATTCCACTGATCTTCACCCCACACCTCCCACGGCCCGCCTCCTCATTTGGGACACGATTGAAATGTGTACACAGTACAAGAATCGTTTAAATGTCCGCTTATGCTGTTCATGTAGTGTCAGATACCAGTTAATGCCATTGGTCAAGCAAGACAATAAAGAAATCAGCTCAACAGGTGCCAATATGTAAGTGACCTTGACCTTTGACCTTTAAGAGCAGGACACGCAAAAATCTCTTCGCTGCCCAATAATTCCGGTGATAGTTTTACAGGAGGACTGCTTTTAACTCTTGAAGGTCTGGTCTGCGAGCATTGCTCCACTGCTTCACCACAGTAGGAGGGTCACAAAATGCACTATGAAGTATGAAATGCTCCGGCAATAAAACCAATGCTTGTTACAGCGCCTTGTTAGGTATTTTCTGTGTGCGAATAAGAACAAACTTATATATATAATAACTGAACTATAACTAAATGGTGTAAAATGGTTAAAACTTTTTGAAACATTTACATGAATTTGACTGTGTATTGAAGTTGCAAAAGTTGAAATGGTCAAATAACACCTTTCCCATTTGTCAGGTAAATAAATATGCACAACAGGAAGCCTTAAGCTTCTCAAAATAATCACCAGATCGTTGGACAAAGGTTCAGTCATTTTGTGTACACTGGTGCTTATCAGTGCGTCAACAAGCAGCCGTGGTACAACAGGAAAGGACCAAGTTTGCATATCGGGGAAAGCAAAACATATAAAAACAAAACACATAAGCGGGAAGCAGAGATAGTTGGAGGCGGTGGGGAGAAGACAAAGTGAGTAAGAAAGCAATCGGGAGAGTTAAAGAGAAAGTAAAAAATACAGAGAGAGGTGAGCTGGAGAGTGAGTCGGGTGGTTAATTTTTCCCGCCACCTCATGAGTGGCAATGACATCACAGCTGATTTTTCTTCTTAGTCTGCTTCTACCGCGCCACCACTTCAGCGCTACGGAGAGGCCGAGCTGCTACTGGCCGTGGTCTTTAGGGCTGAGGAGCTGCTTCTTTAAGTCGTCAATAACTCAGAGCGAGACTTTTTTTCGAGCGGATTAATCACAGCTCAGATTTTTTGCTATTGGTTGCTCTCCATCATGAATAGACTGAAGGGCAGCTGCAGTTGCCGGATGAACAGATTTAGTTGTAGCAAAGCCTTTGGCATTTTCCCCCCCGAGGAAACTTTGTTCTCTAGAGAACAGGAAAATGACACTACAGCCAAGCAAATATCACACATGAAGAAGAGCATCGCGTCCACCCCGGCCAACCCACATATTTACTCATACTGTCAATTTCTCTACATTTTCTGACTGTGTCCAACGTTCATGCAAAAGGAAACAGAGGTCTAACAGCAGTGCCAGGTGGTGGAGCATTTTATAGGTAGGTCCATCCAACCAATTTTTAGAAAACATCCCAGTGGGATGCAATGCAACAATTATGGTATCAAAAACACAAAAAAGCAGCATATAACAGTGTGACTTGTGTCACCCTCACAGACAATTGAGTATAATATAATAATACATATATCATATGGGCAGGTGCTTCATGTCCCTCACTCTTGTAACGTGCGGGACCTGTCACCTCCTGCCTGTATCGGGTGTGTTTGTGTGTGTGTGTGTGTGTGTGTGTGTGAGTGTAGTAGGGACGTGGCTCCAAACTGAGCTCCTCTAGACTCCCTGCACAGGCAACCAAGCTGGCTTCAATCCACTGATCAAACTGCAGTAAATCTACTCCGGTTCTTCAGCCACTTGTTGCCAGTTCATTGTTTCAACCCACCTGGCGGTGACTGTGCTCGGCTGCTCTGCAGAAGAGCTTTTTCAGAGACATAGATTCATTGTTTTTTGCCTTTCCTCTGACCCTGTCTTTGTGTTCTCGCAGTCATCCATCCTCCCGGTTCCCCAGTCTGTCTGCCGTTCCCAGACTCTCGCCATCGCTGTTTCCCTGGCAATAAATAACTTCCGCCTGTCTTCCTGTCTGTCTGCATTCGGGTCCGCCACCACCTATTGTCATATTGTTATATCTTGAATCAGCAATTGGCTAAACCGCTTCACAGACCCGCCTCCTGTGGGGCCGTTACTCTGTGGGCAGACAGGTGGAGAGGATGCGCACGAAAAGCATTTATTTTGGGGCAGATGACTTGTCTTAGTTAAGATGCTCCAGCTGCTCCATTTCCCCCTATTAGCCAGCCTAACAATCATGACAGGAGAGGTTTACGCTCTGCTCAGTGTCTGATTGGCTGCGGAAATTCAAATTGTGACCTGTTTTTTTTTTTTTTTTTTTCTTTTGACTCAAACCGAACCACTTCACTAGAATAAAATGCGGAGCAAGCTAAGAGAGTGGTCTGGATGTTGATCTGGTCTATCATGTGACTATTGATTGACAATGTGAAGCCTGTGTTTAGCTGTTACTGTCCTGCCGGTTTGAACACACAGTGACTGTGCTGCGCTGCTGGCCCTCGATATCTAGCGGAGGCGATCTGGCCTTGAGTGGGCAGAGCAGTGGAAATAATCTGTGCGACTGTGAAGGTGTGTAATTAAGTGACTATAAAGCACACACAAAGAAAACTTCAAGGCTAAACGACAACTCAGACGAGCTGCGGTAGAAGCGAAGCAAATAACGAGTGAATACCAGATAATGGATTGAAAACAGACTTCCAATATCTCAAAGTTTATTTTATTGCCCCACAGCGTTAACAAATACTGAAAGATTCAAACAAACCAGAAGAGACACCCTCCCGCAGCAGAGCTCATATGTATGACGACAACCTCCAGACGCACTCAGACAAGCGAGATAAAAGTCACACAGACTTTAATTTCCCAGCATCTCTTTCATTGTTTTACAGTTTTCTGAGGGATGTCGAATCAAACAATAGCTTTTTACTACGTGTTTGAACCCGGTGCACCGCGAGCGTGTTTGTGAGAAACTCTATCGTAAAAAAAGGGATACGGACGGAAAAAACTAAGAGAGCGAGCAAAGTTTCAACTGATGTCTTCCAGTTGTGTGACCTCTCTCTCCTTCCCCGTCTTTTTTCTGTCTTTCTGCCTCTCTCGGTTTAATAGGGCCAGCTGTAGAGTCTGGTACTCTAGGGAAACGCAGTAGAGTGTGGCTGGAGCTGAGGCTGAATGAGGCTGAAATTGGGGCTGGTGGTGATGGTGGTGGGGGGTGCGAGTTGGGGGGGCGAGCACTTCCGACCATTTTCCCCATGAAATGCAGCATGAAGTCTGGAGCGTTGGCAGGCCGCCGCCGACTCTCTTCCCCTCGTCTTCATTCCCTCCCGCCTTCGTTTCCTCCTTTTTTCCATCCTACCTTTCTCCCACGCCCTTTTATTCCTTTACCTTTTCTTCTTCCTGCTGTCCTTCTTTGCTTTTGGTAGTGACCCCCCCTCCCGACGTCTGCTCAGTGGCACTATAACAAGTCCAGGAAGTCCTGTCCTTTTTCTATCACTTTCGATGGAAGCTAAAAACCGACGGTCCGAGGACTACGGTGAATAGCTCGGGTCCTTGGAGCCCCTCTCTCCTCTAGACGCCTACGTTGTGGTTCCGTATCGGGTCCAGGTCTGCTTCCGAGTTTTGACAGGTCCCTGACCCGAGCCAGAGCGGTTCAGCTTGGTTGGGGCTATGTGTGTGTGTGTGTGTGTGTGTGTGTGTGTGTGTGTGTAAATGTGCATGGTCTTTGTCTTCGTGTGTGTGTGTGAGTGAGGTTGGACCTGGCTAAGTTGGTGGGTGTTTTTCATCAGACTAATGAATAATACGTCTGAGCTGTGAGGAGAGTATCAAGCGGGAGGAGAAAAGGGGGGCCGGAGGAGGAGGGGGTGTAATGACTATCAGATGGGGCTCTACTACTGTGCTGCTGCTGCTGCGTCCTTAAAGGAGAACACCACTCAACTTATTAATTCACATGTGTGATTATTATTCTCTGGAAGTGCGCAACCGTCGTCAAACAGGGCAGAGGCTGAGAGTGAAACGTGCGATCGCCACGTGAAGCCTGGTGCAAACGACAGCAGAGTTACTTCAGTCCTGTGGACTGATTGGCTCTTTGGTCATAACCTGAGTTGGGAAACGCACTTCATGAGAAAGCAGCTTTAATAGATTTCTACTAACCAGAAGGGAGGAGCTCCATCCGCAGCTGCAGCTGAGGAGAAGCGGCCAGTGGGTCAGCGGACGCGTGGGGGCGAAGCTCTGCAGAGGAGACTTTCATCAGTGTTTTTACAGACTACCGGGGTCACGTCAAGGCCAATTAAGGAACGTGCATGCAACATGGTTATGAATAACACAATTGTACCCGCGCACAGTTCATTGAATATGATGATTCTGTACTGGGCCAGAGACAGGCAGTCAACTGGTTCCACTCGGGGAGATACATGGTGAGAACTGGTTCCACTGGTTGAGAGATGTGATGATGACTGGTACCACTGGGAAAGCGATATGGTGAGGACTGGTACCATTGGGAAAGAGACATGGTGATAACTGGTACCACTGGGAAAGCGATATGGTGATGACTTGTACCACTGGGAAAGGTACATGGTGATGACTGGTACCATTGGGAAAGGTACATGGTGATGACTGGTACCACTGGGAAAGAGACATGGTGATGACTGGTACCACTGGGAAAGCGATATGGTGATGACTGGTACCACTGGGAAAGCGATATGGTGATGACTGGTACCACTGGGAAAGCGATATGGTGATGACTGGTACCACTGGGAAAGCGATATGATGAGGACTGGTACCATTGGGTGAGGGACGTGGTGAGAACTGGTTCCACTGTGATTTGAGACACAGAGGTATTAGACTTGGAGCAGATCGTTGAGGACTTTTCATGGAGGACGTTGTCCATACGAATAATTTACAACAAACCACTTTGTTACGGCAACAATCAAAGTCCGTCCCACATGCTGTGTGAAAGATGTGTAGTCTCGACTTTGCTATATCATGTGTGCTATTGGCTGCAGTGGAGAATATATAGTTATTCATATGTCCAGGGTGTCTGCTTTTTTGATGTTTTATTCAACAGTTGATTTTAAGAGCTCTGTGCCTTGTCTTTCTTGTTATACACTGTCTCAATGTTACATTGTAAATCACTTTAATGCCATTACAAGCATTATATAAGTTTCTCAAATGACCTGTTACTGACAACAAGCGCTCCATTGGAGGCAGATCCGAGATAATAAAATCCAGAGTCTGTGTTCTTGACTTGGGTCAACACTTTATTTAGTCTTAATGTAACTATTAATGTGCTGAAATGTAGCTTGTCCTTTTCATTCAACATTCTTTGGGCAAAAACAACCATGTGCGATCGCAAAAAGAACTAAAGTCCACAATATACCCAGTCAAATGTTCTCTGGCCTGCGGGCAACAATTGAGAGAGAATTGGATACTGTGTTAGAAAAGCCACACGCTCACAGGGAGATGCAAATCACAGTAAGATCATGCTAATGCATGTAATGACGGACCACAGTGAGTGAGGCTGGTTGGGAAATACACCTCCGGAGCAGTCTCACACATATGTTCAGTCAGACCAAACACACGTCTGATAGTCATTAATCAAGACATTTAGGTTTAGATTTGCTTGCTGTTTTACTGTTAGTCGATATTTTAGGAAGACCCATACCTGAATATTTCTCATGATGAATATTGTATAAAGTTTCATCATTTCTGGACTGTCTTTAAATCGAAACAAAAGGCAGACTACACACCACAAGAGGAAGTGCTTGATATTTTTTGCTGAATTTGAATTATTTAGTATTCTGACTTTTATACCTCGAAGCAGATTCAAAAGGGAATCGGAAACAAACCACACGTTGCCAGGATTTTCTCCCTTTGCAAGAGCGATGAGCTGTTGGAGTGGACTGCAGTGTTAGCTCTTGAAAGAGTTTGTTTTCATTGGGTGATTTGGTTCTTTTTCAATCAATTTCTTTTCACGTCCAAAACCAACACAACTCTTAACTAAAATTGATACGTGCTGTTGGGTCTCTGACGAAGGTGTCGGAATCTGATACATGCTGAAGGTCACCGCAGAGGATCCAGGGCGCTAGCTGCGCGTGGGCAGGGCTCTTTCATGAGTGACATTATGTAGTTGCAGTCTGAGTTTCACATGTTCACATTTGACAGCCAGGCCATTTTTCTAAAACAGATTTGATATCCAGTGACAGGATGTGTCCAATGAGAACTGGAGGAGAGTGGAAAACTATAAAGCAAACCATGAAATGTAAAACGCTTTCCTCCATTGTATTCAATATCTGTGAGAGTTTTCCAGCAGTTGTTATTTAAAGGGAATTTATTGAGAATCTGAATGTCCTAAACTGCAAGCAGCAACGCAGCACCAGCAAATTGCCTAGTTTGATTGCACCTTTGTGAGGGGGGGGAACTGTCTGCCAAATAGTGGATTAAGATGTTGACAGGGCAGGAGTATCGTGATGGACTGCTTGGTAAGTTTGTGTCCGTACACAGACATGCTGATGAGTACTGTCTCATGCGGTCGGGGGTAAAGTCAGCGGATTGTTAGGATGTCGGTCGAAACAAAGATCAAGTCTGTCTGCTGGACTGCTCAACCGATTTTACTGCATTATCAAACTGCATTATCTGAAACAGAAAAAAAGAGAGATAAATTGCAATATGTGTCATCAGAATGCTCAGGGTCAGTGCAAATTGTTTAAAATTGCAACGGCATTGTATTATTACTTAAGTGTCGTGATAATATCGTATCGCAGGCCCCTGGTGATTCCCACCACGACTGGCAACCCTTTGCCGTTCTGGTTTTCTTCCTATACTAACTGAGGAAATTCAGTGTGTCCCCATCCTGACTGCTCCAAGCGGGCGGCTCTGGCCTTTCTCCCTTCTGTGAAAAGCACAGCATAAACACACCATGACTGTGATTGATGGGTAGATATAGATACAGAGAGGAAACGAGGAGAAAGAAATATGGACAGAGAGTCTGATGAATGCTGTCTGTAACATTGTGTAACTGTGACAGATTATTCTTCGTCCTATTCATTTTTAGCAGCGGTTTACGGTTGCCAATCTACACAAAGGAGGCATACCAGCAGTGGCAGTTGGGTTTAGAGTTTCACTGATGCACTACGGAGGATTATGGGTTTCATAGTTGATTTTTTTCATAGGTTGTCAACCTTTAACCACTGCACAGTTGAAGCGGGAAACACAATTCAAAGTTCAGAACGTTTCTTGGATCTAAGAGTTAAGTTACACAATTGTGTCTAATAAAACCCTTTTTTACTTAGGAGGGAAAATCTGATTAGAGTCTAATGAGAGCTGTAAAAAGGATTTGGTAAACTCCAAAGGGAGCACGTGATCTTCTATCATTCATGTGTAGCTGGATAGATGGATCTCTGACATGTTATTCTGTTTTCTCCGTTCCTCCCTCTGTCTCTGCTCCCTTTGCTGCCGGGTCTCATATTTTCTTCTCTTTCAGAGGAAGACAGATTGTAAAAAAGAGTGTATGTGAGTAAAGTAGCGGCTCCCCGACTATAAACCCCCGAGCCTCCCCTTCATCACCAAAACAACTCCACCCAAAAGTCTGAATCCCTTGAGGGCGAATGACATTCAGACCCTCCAGCGGCCCAGCTCGCACAGAGAAAAGGCTTCGGCTGTGGCTGCATAAACCGCGAGCCCAGCCTGAAGCGTGCGGTGTTGCGGCTCGCTGCGACCCCCCCCCTCCTTCCCCCAGCCTTCCAGCCTTCCAGTCCAGGGACAAACACGACACCGACCGCGAGGAGGCCGGGGGAGGAAGACGCGGGGAGAAAGGCAAACTCTTACTTCACCACTCAAGCTTCTCGGCTTCTTGCTGTCCAGAAAGCAGTTAATCAAAAACATCCGATCCCAGCGAGTCCTACCTCCTGCAGGGCGCCTGCTCGGGCAAACAAGCTACCCACAGAATACAAAACAAATCTCAACGAGAGTCAGTGAATAAAGATTTTGGGAAAATGCTTCAAAATTACAGACATACTTTGTGGATAAACAAGATAAGAGGATGGGTTGGATCAACTTTAACTGGGTAAAGGACATGACCCTGTTGTCCTGTTGCAGCTCGCTAATCAAAAATGGTTTGCAAGCGACCTCTTGTGATCTCAACTGCTCG
The DNA here is from genome assembly GCF_964276395.1 of Gasterosteus aculeatus. Lineage (NCBI taxonomy): Eukaryota > Metazoa > Chordata > Actinopteri > Perciformes > Gasterosteidae > Gasterosteus > Gasterosteus aculeatus. Next base: position 14,974,732 of record NC_135707.1, on the reverse strand, counting down.
GGAGCTGCTATAAAGAGCTGCAGAAAATTGAGAGACCTGACTTAGAAAACAGTGATCGGAATTGCACGATGCAAATGGAGACTTTGTCGTCACTATGTGTCCATGCAGATACAGATAGAAGTCTAGAAAATAACTAGAAACTACAAAGAAAAGTCACCAACAGGAGGCAGACTCTTTTTTCTCTTCAGAATGAATCCAAAAATCTAAAATCAACAACTCTGAACAGGTAGCATTCGCACAAAGAGAAAACTAACCAAGTTAGAATCAGTGTTGTCTCAGACAGATCATGGCATTTTTTTCAGATCCAAAAGCATTGTATGTGTGTGTTTGTTGCTTCCGAGGACACCCACTAAACAAAACGTGTATTCAACCCTCTTATTGAAAGCAATATGTGTGTCAGAAGCCCGCGTGGTCACAAAGGTCACCGAACACACTTAGCAGGCGGGGGTCACGCAAAGCTGCTCCGGGGTGAATTTCCCCAGAAACCAAATCAGCGTGCAGCCAAAACAAACTCCGGCTGATGGTTCGCCTCCTGCCTCCGGTCTCCCTGGCCTGCTTCTAGACAGCAGCCGAGGGACCCTCGGCTGCTCAGAGGGAGGAGCGGAGAGGAGACCCGCGGCCCTCCCACCGGCTATAAGACCAGAGGCAGACGGAAACATTCAGACAGCAGGCACACGTGGAGCAAAGAGCCCGAGAGAGCGAGAGAAGGACGGGAAGAGAGACACAGAGACACAGAGAGGGAGAGAGACAGTAAAGCTGCTGCCACGGCCTGCGGGTAGTTTTTGCTATTGGAATTGAAACGGACAAACACAGAAACAAAACAACAAGAAAAAGGTCTAGAGGAGAAAAATAGGAGAACGTCAACTTTCCTTCTTCTAAAGGATTAAACAGAGAGAAGAACTTGAACCTTTTGGGATGTGAAGTGTTTTTTTGTATGAACCAAGAGAGAAAAAGCACAGCTGCTGAGGTCAGGGTGCTCGTGACCACAGACTTAGGATCAACTGGTTGATGTTTTTTAAACGCAGCCTAACTCCGCATCATAAGGGCCACGTCTGACTCACCTGGCTTCACTAAAAGAGACGTTGGGGTAAAGTGAATGTTGCACGGTGTCGCCCCCCTTTAATCAGCAATAACAACAGAGAGTTTTGCCAAGCGGTCTCCGGTTAAACGTCGACAAGTGGAAGTGTCTCTTGCGGATTGACCAGCACCCGACAGAGCGCCGACGCGTCGAAGATGACGTTCGCCATGCTGCGCACGGCGCCTCCCGCGGGCCGCTTCTTGTACGGCGACATCGCCCTCCTCTCCGAAGACGACGAGGAGAACGGGAGCGAGGGTTCAGGCTCCGAGGACCGCAACTCCTCCAACTTCCGCCTGTCCTCGTCGCCAACGGCCTTTCACATCAAGGTGAACAGGAAGAGGAAGCTGTGCGGGGCGGGAGGGGTGGACGTGGAGGCCATGATGGGGAGGCTCATCCCGCAGGGGTCCCCCCCCCACGGGGAGGTCCGCCAGAGGACCGCGGCCAACGCGCGGGAGAGAGATCGCACCAATTCTGTCAACACGGCGTTCACGGCGCTGCGCACGCTCATCCCCACCGAGCCTGCAGACAGGTACCGAGTCATCGCACGGTGTCTTAAAGTGTCACGAGGGCACCTTTTCCATCTGATTCAAACTGTTGTCCTCTCTGATAAATCACACAAGCACCTTTAGACATAATTTAACTAACTGTAATGTTATTTATGTGTATTTTTCCAATAATAAAGTCAGTGTCTACTTTATCACTGTTTACATTTTATATGTATTTTGCACCTTATTTTAAAATGGCAGTTGGTGGTTATTTTTATGATCATTTTTGTACACTTTTTAGGTATTTTGTGTCATAATTAACCTCATTCCTCCTTCTGATTTCCTGATTAGGAAGCTGTCGAAGATCGAGACGCTACGTCTGGCGAGCAGCTACATCAGTCACCTGGGGAACGTCTTGCTCCTGGGCGAGGGCCTTCACGACGGACAGCCGTGCCACGCTCCCTCACCGCCGTTCTTCCATGTTAACTCCTCCCCCAGCCGTGGATCCGACCAATCAGCTCAGCCGAAGCACATCTGTACTTTCTGCCTCAGCAACCAGAGGAAAATGGTGAGCAGATGAAAATGACAAATCATTAAGGAATAAAAGAGTCTGCATCGAATACAACAAAAAGCCTATGTAGTAAGATCGTCGTAAAAACAGTAGTACAATTATTATTCAAAGAAAGATCAGCTTCTGATCATGAGATAAATACTACGATGATGACTATATTCTGTTTCTTTCAATTCCTGTCAATAGAAAACTTTTCAAGAATGATATAAACAGAAAGCGGATCACAGTGTAGAATGAGGCTCCTTTTCAGGAAACCTTGCACTGCTTTAGGGTCAACTCGGTGTTTAAAGCTGACCTGAGATCAGTGACTGTGCCTATAAACCTGATTGGCCCAGAGGGACATTAAAAGCAGAACCTCTTTTGAGGTCCTCCGTCGGGGTGAAGGACTGCAGGTTATTGTTCTGCTGGGGGTTAGATTTACCCGAGCAGGTGGCATCAAAGTTCAAGGTGCTTTCTGAAACTCAGTTGACATTTCGGATAGTAGTGAACTGAGAAGACGAGCGTGACGAATGCCTCAAACTTCCAACTGGGGTGTTTTTCTTTCTTTTTGTTAGATTCGGAATTTAAAGTTTGCGAGGGCATTTAAGAAGCGAGTCAGATTTATGACCGGGAACCCATAACATCTATCAAAAACCATGTGTATAATTTCAAGAATGTATTGACGTCAGCTTGGAAATGAGGAGGTTTTAATCATAACTAGTGCAGAACTGACCTCTGACCCAGATATCGCTAACTGGCAATTCAATTTTTTGTTCTAAACATACATTTGGGACCAAAACCAGCTATGTTTACATTAAACTAATATACTAAGGAAGTTACCAAAAGCATTTTCAGGGTTTTGTTTTAATTAGCCACAGGTTAATAATTCAGGAATTGATTCAATTCACAGACAAGCAACATAAGAAGCGACTCGATTGACAAACTCCTAATTTCAGAGTCGACGACTGCATTTCGGATCACAGTTTTGTAGCCGTTTCTGTTTCACGTCCTCCGCTGTTGCGCCGGTGGTAAACGACTTGATAGAGATACAGAAAAGGGAGAACTTGATCCAGTGCAAAGTTCAACTCGCATTTGATTGATTCAACACGGGAAATAGAAATAATCAAGAACACTCTCAGCATAAAAAAAAAGTAAAAAAGAGAGTTCAGTCTGACGAGAATGAGCAGGGGATGAAGAATTCCTATCATCTGACTGCGTGCAAGTGTGCGTGAACGCAGCTCCCACTTCAACGAACACCAACCAGTCTGTGCAGGAGATGACAGAGAGGTGACGGCCACTCAACTTCCCCCCTTCTGACCGAGCCGCTGCCCATTTAGGAGGATTTATGGGTAAGGAGCTGACATCTGGCAGACTCCCCCGTTACCCCAGCAGTGTGTGAAAGCTAATACCCTCCTCAGTGTCTAAACCCAGAGACCCTCTAGCTGGGGGGATAACCCGAGTCTCAGCAGAGTGTGTCTCGCCCTCCCTCCCGGCTCCCCTCTGAACCTGTGTGAGTGAAAGCCTATACGTCCTCTGCGTCTGAGTCCCAGACACCCTCAGCTGAGAGATGAATAGAATCAAATCAGTCACTCTCTCTCTGGTCTCTCCTTTTCCTTTTGTTTTCGGTTTTGTCCTCCCCGAGTCCTCCGTTTTCATCCTCCCCGTCCTTCTCATCCGGTTTCACTCGGCTCTGTGCGTATCGATCGGCCTGGTGGAGGTCGGCCCTGTCGGGAGGAGCGGTGTAATACTATCTGCTGCTGTCAACCCGCTGCTGCAGACGCACGACTGACCTGCTAATGCATGCTGCGTAGAAACACCTCTCATGTCAAAAACCTTCAACTGTGGACAACCTTTAAGTTTATTCTTCTTGACCTCAGCAGCAGTTGACTGTTGTCTGGACTCGTGCTGTTTCCACAGCGCGTTGAATAGGTGAATCCAGGTGAAAGTCATTATCTGTTGGTGATCCCTCGGCTCATTCAAGTGAGCAAACAGGCCACGAATTGGGGAAATGTTGTGAAGTTATAACTTTGATGCGTTTTGTGAGTATAAATATTCAGTGGAACCCGCATAAAATAATCCTCCCTGCTGGGTTCGGCTGACAGATATGTAGAGATTTATTTTTTCAAATCGCTTAGTATGTTAATGGAACCGCCGGGCACTGTAGTTTTTAGCAATCATTGCTCAAACAGGCGTAAGGAGCGAAGCTTCAGCGTTGGATCAGTACGCATTTGTTGCCTTCACTAAGAATAAACAGCTCGTGTTTATCCTAATAAAGGAACAAATGTTTTTTACACTTTTTGCATGACAGTGGAACAGGAGCAAGTACGCTTAAGGTTTTTGACACACACACAAAACCGCAAAGAATCAATTTGTTGGCGGTTTTTGGTTCACAAAGAAATAGAGGAATTCATCTTTTGAGGAGAATCGTAAAGGACGCCTGCCTCACCTGGCACATAAGCAGTTAACTCTGATTGGAAGAGCCTGAAAGAATTTAAATTTTCCCTGGAAAAATGACTATACAGTGTGTTTAAGTGGGTCAAAGGGCCGAGCCAGCGATGGTGATTACAGAGAGGAAACGATTGTGGAGGTAAAATGAGACTTTGTGTCCTGAGTGCTCTCTTTGTATGTTTTTATGGTCATTTGGGTTCATCACAGCTGTCGGATCCGCTTAGAGCAGCTGCTTCAATTATGCTTATTTTCAATGTGGGAGAGGGTGAAAGTGAGAAAAGTGTACGCTCATTTCCTCTTATTATGAGTGTGTACAGTATAACTGTTTCAAAACAAACAGTCCTGTTAGTAATGACTATTGCACAGAAAGGGCTGCATGGAGATTACATATTCGGTGGAATACTAATGTGACTATGAGTTTATGCACATGACTGTGAAAGAAAATTTTATTCAAGGATAAATATGAAAACGATGATCGAACCACTGTCATTGACTATTACAACGTCCTGTAAAAACACTCATTATTTGGCTAATCGGCTTCTTTTGCGCGGTTATTTGAGCCATTAAAAAATCAGTTTTACATTTTAGACGTTTTGATATTTGAGAGCACCTCAGGCTGTGTCTTTAGATGTTTAGATCCAATTGGGGAAAAGTGAAAATTTAGTGAGACTGAAGCAAAAATAATAACCATTTTCCATTCTGGTGAAACACTGAATGTGTTTATTGCTTAGCTTCAGTAAATAGTACAAATCCCTTTTTCTGCACTACTAGAAAATTATTAAATTTCCCATCTCGTTGTCCGGACACTGTGGGACATTAAGACTAAGCATCTTTTGATCACGAGCAACTCCTCTGACGTAAACATCCTGACAAATTTACCTTTTTTCTTCTCTAAATGGTAAAAACTGGAGCGCGGCCTTGACATAGTAGTGTCTTTGATAATTGTCGTAAAAAACATGGGAGGCTCCTGATGGCTACATCTGTGGATGAGATGTTCAGGGCCGAGGACGCAGGGTGGAGGTGAGCAAAGGGCTGCTGAAATCCCCGCGCTGTCTGGGTGATTGATGCAGATATCCTGCACTATTCCTCTCTGCTTCTGCTGATCGGGGAAACTGTCAGGTGCCTGGTTTTAACCTACGGCAGGAAAACCTGCGCCATTCCAGTTTATTTAGTCGTTGTGGCGGGATTATCTCCAGTATACCTGTTAGAAGCCCACCTTTCCCTTCCTCAACATGCAGTCCACCGTCCACAGCGCTATTTCAAAATGCATAATCCTTTCTGCGTAGGTGAGATGCTCCCGAATCGTATTGAGATGGTAGTGCTTTTTGAAACACGTTAATCTGTTTTCTTTGTTGTCTTGAGGACACGGCGCTTGAAGCATAATTACAGCTTCCTCCGAAGTCCAGAGCTGTGGTTTATTTCTTTTGGCCCAGTGCAGTGAGAGGGTCAATTCAAGTCAATGACAAATGTAAACAGAAACAGAGGTTCATCTGCCAGTAAAAGCAACGTCGCTGAGCTTTTCCTTTTAAGCTGTCTGCGAAAAGTCCAAACATTTTCCAATATTTAAAAATGTAAAGTTGCCCATTTGATCAATTAAAGGAGAATTTATATGTTTGGAAACTAAATAAAAATCTGGAAAAAATAGAACTATTCTAGTGCGGTTGCTGTAAAAAAGGCCATTGTTCCTTTTGGTTGCGCTTTATAAGCCTTTTTCAGGCAAGACCCCTGAATAATCCTCAACTTAAATTTCATTTATTTCTAGAAACAAAAAATGAGAACTTATGCAAATTTAACAAAACGGCAAGCATCAGATGATGAATTCAGCTCTTCATTTTACAAATAGCGGTGATTTATATCTGCGCTGCAGCAAAAGCTTTGTGTGGATTTTTGTGGGTGGGTGGAAAGCTGGGCGTATGGAGAGACTGAAACTGCACCATGCAATTGGAAACTGACTTATCTGTAGTTTTGTGGAAGTGTGTGTGTGTGTGTGTGCGTGTGTAGTTGAGTGACAGGGAGAACGTTTTTTTTTACATCCATGTACGTATACATACACACATACACACACACACCCTGGCTGGCTCTCTGTGTCTGGAAGTCATTGGCAGTGCAGAGCGAAGCAACAAATGAGCTAATTGTTCTGTAAATGATTTATCCTCTGCTGAGGCCTGTACAGCCAGTGTTTAATTCAGCTGCTGCTATTAGAAACACATTGACGTTTAGCTTTGATGGTGATGTTAAAGAAGCCTGGAAACCGCTCCCTGTGAAACGCCCTCGCTGCTTACACACACACACACACACTCACACCCACACAAATGACACAAATACACACTCGCACACATGCATGACCACAGAAATACTGACACACTCGCAGACTTTTATCGAAATGCATTCAATTGTACCTTGATTTTCTTTTTTTTTTCCCGTCTAGCAGCCAGACGGCAGTTCATTGCTCCTTTAGAGACAGCCCCCCCCCCCCTCCCTCCACTGAAAAAAAGAGAAAGAAATACTCACTAAAGGAGCTTTGGATCACGACTGTGCTTTCAACACTTTCTAAACTAATGGTGTGCAGGAAGTTGTGGAAAGAGAGAGGGAGAAGGAGAGAAAGAGAGGCAGATAAATAGCCAACGACTCAGCGGGATAATCAATTTAGCTATTTATTCTCCACGTTGGACAGTTGTTTTTTTTGACTGTGGTGAAACTACACTTTGCCTCTTTTATAGAGATCAAATGAACCGTGCAGCTTTTAGGGCGCTTAAATGCATGCGTAAGGCATCTGCAGCAGCGCACTAATGATTGCAGTTTCTCCTTGTTGGTCTGTTTTCACTGGGATAAAGCGTCACGTCACTTGTGTTTATGAAGCAGACGTTTTGAGGTCGAAGATGAAAACACGGTTACCCTAATTCACTGATAATGTTGATGTTGTCTTGGAGTTGACGCGTTGTGGATCATGAGCGAGAAGCTTGGGCTGCCGTCTCATGCTGTGTTAGCGAGGTGCATTGAAGGCAGCCAATTACACTGCAGGCAGTTTGCAAATATATTCTTGTCCACGTTCGGTGTGTGAGCCTGGCTTTGTGTATGGATACGTGCCGTCATCGTGCACGGAACCGCCGGTAATTTTCTGGAACAGATGGAAGCAGTTAAACCCTAATTTAACACCAACAGAAAAAGTCGTGTCAGATAACTAACAAAATCTATTAGCAAAACTATCATTCTGTTGTCATTGGGCCTCCAGGGAGAGGGCTGCTCACGGAGCAAATTGAAGCAAAACTACAGAAATCGGAGCCGGGCAAAGAGCAGATCTAAAATAAATCTATTGCACAGAGACGGCAAGAAACCGGCGATGTAGATGGTGCAGTCCCTTAAAACAATATCTTAAAAGCTAATGACATATTGGCTCTTGCAGGGCGCAGACGATAAAGTGCCGATTGGTGCCTAATGTTGCAGAATGAAACCATCCGAGACTGACGAGAAAGAAGTCGGGGCTGCAGCCGTTATAACAGATTATACAAAATGTGGGAACAATTAGACACATGTGTCGCCGCCTAGTGAGAATTACAACTTATTAGGCGACCTAAGGTAAATCACGTGTTATTCAGGAGCCATCGGGATGCTCGTGAACAAACCACAGTGAGCCTGAAGTACATGTCTGGTAGTCTGCGGCTCTTTTGGTGTGAGCTTGATTTAAATGTCTGATTAATGCACCATTCCAGTGTGCTTCTACGCTCCTCTCCTCAAGGGTCATTCGTGAGGGTAATTACAGCTTCTGTTAGACACTTAAGGGAACTGACGCATGTCCACATATTTTCAGTCAACCAACTAAAGGGATATTACACTTTTCATTTCATGGTTGAATACCAATCTCCTTATATGATTATCGGGCGGGTACCCAAGAGGAATTATTTTTTCCAACCAGTCATCCCTCTGCTCATGCAGCTAAGAACTAAATTAGATGTTTGTATTTGACGGAATGGATTATGCAGGAAAAAGAGAGAGAGAGTGAGAATGGAAAATCCACAGTTATAGGTGAAGGAACAGCTCGGATTGGGTTTCGGAAAAACAATATAAAAGTTTTTGAATTGGGGTTGATAAGATGCCGCGAAGAGAGTGTTTACTTTCTACCTATTAAAGTTAAGACCTTGATACAACAACAATATTGCTCCAGTAGGGTAATATCACCACGTCGTATCTCAAGTAAACATCATGAGGTAATTGTATTAGTGTCGGACAAACCACCCTCGGGCCGGTGGCATGTCTGTGTGTGGGGGTGTTTGGAGAGAAGGAGAGAGCGGAGATGTCATCCGACCGTGTCATATTAGTCTTCAGGAGATTGTTTTGACTACCAGCCCCCCCCCCCTGTTTTGACTGAACCAGTCCGACTTCAGCTGCACCGCCCACACCAGCTACAGCTGTGCTTCCTCAACGATCAGCGCTGGTTCCATGGTAATCTGATGAAGATGATGATTTGCTGAATCACCCAATTGTCACGCTCGGCTTTCGAGTGAGATTATTTAATGTGCCCGCTTTCTCTAAACTTTCGCAAGCACTTTATTCTCCACTGATAAATATCTCCAGTTTTCCACAGCGCCTTCCAGAAAACACCTCAGAGCACGGCTGCACTGGTTTTACGGTTTGTGTTGGTAGAAGGCGCAGCAATGGCACTGCCTTTGTGAGGCCCGATTCATAGAGGCGATTACTGTGGAAGCCTAAATTCACATTTTGTTCCTTTTTGTAAATGATTGGTTGAGCTCTTTGTCAGGTGAGATAAATACGAAACGCTGTCGCCTCCAAAGTGCATTCATACACTTCTCGTTTGTCTTGTTTCGGTGTTTTGCGTTTGGTCTTTGGTCCCCTTTGGCCTTTTCATTGTTTAACGGAGCACCTTGAACTGACACGTAACTGTAAATCTGCGATCCTGCTTCAGATATTCTAGGAACGCCGATCAACTCGATAAAAACAAGAAGCTACACAAAACCAAAGTGGACTATATGGAGTCAACTCAGAGACAAAATGAAGGTGATGGTGCATGTCTAGACGATAGCGCCCTCATCATCCTCTGCTCCAGCTGCAGGACGAATCGACAATAATAGTTCATGTGTCTCCACAATCAGTGGGAGGACAATCCCGTCCAACTCCAATGATCTCACTCCCTCATTAGGGCCTGATTCCCTTCCAAGCACCTACCCACCTTTGTTGATGTCAGTCAAACAGATCTTTCCAAACACCTACACCTTGTGCACAGTCTGAGAGGAAATGTGTAACAGGTGTGCAGCTGATGAGAGGAAGGCGAGGGGAGTGCGGGCGGGCCGAGAGGGTTAGCCGAGACGGGGAAAGAAAAGTCAGCTGAGCCAAACTGATGAAACCGTTTTGAAATAAAGTTTTCACTTGCAAAAAAGAACGTTCAACATTTCTATCCGTAAAAACCGACCACAGCATCCCGAGACGGTTTTCCAGCTTCCACTCAATCTAACATCCGCCCTGAAAAGTAATCAGCAAGAGAGGGATGACGTGTGGCATATCACTCAACAGCGCGTTCGTTAAAAGCCCTGAGACTGTGGCTTCAGAAGCGACTGGTAGATGGCCTGAGGCGCAGAGCAGAGGTGAGGAGGGAAAATGTGATGTTACTTTCCTGGCCAGAAAGAGAAAGGCTCCTCACCGGCCAGCAAATCAAGGCCTCTCGCTTCTGATACCGCAGATGAATGAGATCACGCAACAGCTCGTGATGTCACTCATCAGCTATCACAATTCATTTATATAGTGTAGCACGCCACAGCCAATAGTAGTAATAATAATAGTTTGCAAGGTCAAGGTGATTTACTTCATCAGCCAGGATAGAGTTCATAAAGCCTGTGCCATTAATTGCAGTTAAATCGCATCTCTTTCCATGATACGCATTTCTTTTTCCCAGAGCGCCATTTCATAAAGAAAGTTGACATCAAGAACAGCCGTCTAACTCACCTGTTTATTGCAAGTATTTGAGTAGGAGGGGCGATTGTCCCATACTTGTTGCTTTAGGAGCCTTGCTGACGGATTTTGAGGAAACCAACATGATAAAAGGAGAGTGACTAAAAAGAAACGTTGTCAAGTTGACGCTGTGTAGTGAACCACCTCCCGTTTCTAGTCCTTAAATTATTTTTTTAATTGACTTCTGAATAATGTAAGATGTTGTTTCTCTCTGTTGCAGAACAAAGATCGAGACAGGAAGACGGCCATCAGAAGTTAACAACGAGGGAACAAACCACAATGATGAAATGCAACAAGTCTCTGCAACTTGAAGACTTATCAGACTTGTGATGCATTTCAAAGACTTTTGAAGGACTTCTTTAGCACTTCGAGGACTTTTTAAGGGAACTTAACCCAGCATCTGTTTTTTGTTTGTCTTACTTTTTATATTGCTTTATAGGAACTTTTTACATTACAGTGTTTTCAAATTTTCATATTTTGAAACACTTCTGAAAATTCTAAAAGTTTTTAAAAAAAAGGTCTATCGAGACCGTGACAAACCTTTCATAACATTTATAAGAGACTTTTGACGGTATTGTTCAAAGACTTTTTGTTCAGTCTGAAGAACTTATGGCACATGATGGAAACACACAGCGACACACTTTTAATGAATACAAGTTTGTCTTTCATAGGATCTGTATGTCATTAATGTGTAAGATGAAATATAAATGTATATTTATGTGACATAACATTATATAATGAAACTATGTTATTTAACCGGCATTGACATCCATGAATACAAATGTATAAAGGTGCAAAAAATGTAACACAATTTAAGGCATCCCTAAGAAATAAGCTGGAACTTAAATGGTATTTGTTGTTTCTCAAGATTATCTCTGAAAATGTCCTAATGCTGGAAAATAACACAAGATGACCAATAAATTGTTTGTATATCTGGGAGTAATTTTCATTTATACGTTGATGGTAATTTAACCTGGTGTCATCTCAAATCCGCCCCAGGTCCATCTTGTAAACATTAAATATATATTCCACTCAGAAAATATTAAAACGATAGTTTTCATCATACTTTTTCATCATGCTCGATAAGATAGAAAGATCATTCTGAAGCTGCACAGAAGTTCCAATTAGGAACATTAGCCTTGATACCCGTTTTAATTTGCCTCTCTCTTGTCCCTCTTCTCTGTTGGGGCACCGAGATGAGAGCCGTCGGTGACAGACCGGGTTTGAAGGCGAGGCGGACCTGTGAGGGCTCAGACGAGCACAGGAGAGGAAGGGGGGGGGGGAGGTAGCAGAATTGAATCTGCAGGTACGGCTGTTTGGACATCTGCCCGCGTCCCTGCGCTGTCCTCTCCTTTACCTTTCCACATGGTCTTTCTGTCTTCTCTCCTCTCCTCCTCTGCTCTTCCTCTCTTTTCCCTGGAGTGGTCCAGGCCGGAGTCTGGATGGTGATGGCTTTCCAGCGTGTTTAGCCACGCACCACTTACCCTCATTTCACCTCCTCTATTTATCTATATATCTCAGCTTCCTTACACTCTCTTGTCTTTCTTTTCATGCCGTCTTTCAGCATCTCTCTACTCTCCAAATTTGTCCACTGTCTAAATGAAAACATAGTCAGAGCACACAAAATGTGGAACGTTGCCCTTCCTTTTTTTTATGGTCACATTTTTCATTACAGCTAATCTGACCATCTCCCAGCTACACACATCTGTGATATCTTCATCTTTGAGGCCAGTGTGCTTTGTTTTTGCATCTTTTCGCCCCTCTGGTTACTGCAATCAAACGTAAAGCAAATCCATAAACCAGAAAATGTTGCATAGTTTGACTGTTGTTGTAGTTTTCTAGGATTAAGAGTGTTAGAGTCTATTAATACAGTTCATACCCAGTCTACAGTTTCATAGTGCATCATTTAAATACCACATAACAGCAGTATTCCTGCAGCCATTTTCCACCAGCAAGTGAAATGTAAATGAGCCGTTCTTTTAATGGAGGCTGCACCGACTTGGTGTTTCCAATTTTTTTTTAATGCTAACAAGCTGTTACTGCGACCAAGGTGCCAGTTATGGAGCTTTTTCCAACAATGTGACAAGTGCCCGGCGAAGAAAAACAACCAACAAAAATGTGACTAGATTTCCGAGCCAAGACGTAGTTTAAAGTGGACACTGCCCCAAAATACGAAGCTGATTTATTGTGTATGTAATCACACTAGTCGGTTTTAGAGTTACTCTTTCTATTTTTTTCGCTCGGATTAAAATGATGTATTTCTCAAACGGGACAAAGAAAAGGTGTAAATTTAAACCTGGGACTCGAGAAGGACAGATTCACAGTTGATAGCGTGCCCTATGAAGTTTATGAAGCTTTTTGCCCATCAAATTCAAGTGCCAGAGCAGGTTTTTTCCTCCCCACCCGTAACAAAAGATTAAATCTCAGGGCACACTTTCCGTGTAAGTGGTCCCTGCTGCTCGCTGGTTCCTGAGACAAAGGTTTGAAAAGCGCTGTGTGTCTTGTTTAAAAGATCTTTGTACTGTTATGAGCCGATGAGACGTAGATAATCTTACTGTGCGACGTTTTTTTAAAAGGAAGCAATAGCTTTGAAAAAAAAAAGGCGCTGTGTGTCTAGCGTGTCCTAATGACTTCTGGTCCAGTTAGTCTGAGAGTCTGATCTCTCTAGCAGGCCGTCTGTCTGAGCAGCAGAGAGGGGAGAGAAGGGGGGTGGGGGGGGCTTGTTCCTCCCACACAGACCAGATCAGGTTCCCCCCCTACGCCTACACTCACACACGCACAGATGACCATTTACACACTCGTACGCAGATGAACTTCCATATGCACAAATAGATGGACGGATGCATGCATGTGCAGTCACACACACACGCACACGTGCGCGCTAAGCGGAAGGATCTGTGATATAGCTTAGCTGTCTAATGATCTCTGTATTTTGCATTGATGAAAACAGATCAGCTGAGAGGGCAGACTGCTGCGGTCTATTATTTAAGTGGGCGGTTTTGGACCAAGGTGAACCGGAGGTTGGACGATCGACCGGCTCTTATTATCGATATAATGGTCGCTGACGAAGACGACCCCATGGAAATCTGGCATGTGAATACTGATAGCTGAGGTAATAAACAGCCAGCACCAGAGGGGCTGGTGGATGTTGCCTGAAGACGTGTTAGAGAAATTCAACATATTTGGAATAAACACAGCGGTTGTTGGAAAGCTGGCAGAACGTAGTTGATGCCTGAATATACGGAAAACACAATCTTGTGACCTCTTTTGAACAGTTATGAAGTAAAAAGATATCCGCTAACAGCTTTAACAACGACCGACTGACTGATTTAAAAGTAGGTAAATTATGTGTAGCCCACAAAAAATAGTGCAATTTACATTCTCCCCCTCAAATGAAGTAGCAGAACAGGAAGTTACAAGTTGTTGTGGCTATTGGTCAGTGAGGCCAGTTTGATGTGACGCTTTTTAACCCCGTCGCTCTCATTTCTGACTACGTACTAAACCAACGCTCCAAAAGAATGTGAATACGAGGGACATCGGCAGGTGAACTTATAGATAATAAATCCTCCAATACAAATAATCTTATGTAACCACCACAGCTTTTACAAATAACGATATATTTAAAATAAGACAAGCTCTTGAACTCGGAAACATAAACGAGTCGTGTTTACTTTTTTCAACCGTCATAGCATGAGAATCAGTGGAGGAGACAGGAGCACTTCCTGTTTTTTATCCCAACTCATCCATGTTTTTGTGCTCAGATGGTACCCAGCTGAATAAGGTCTATTAATTAAAGATGGATAGGTAGCAGTGCTTTCCCTGAAGCATGACCTCCTGTTGACATTGGAGCAGAAGTTTCCTCTGGTGTCCTCTCCTGCTCCGTAGGCCTGTTGGCCAACATCCTGCCTCCTCTCCAACTGTCTCAATAAAACATAAAGAACAAAGATATAAAAACGCGGCGGAAAGAGCGAAATACACCTTTAGGAACATTAGTCTTTCTAACCCCACTGGGACCGGAGCTACGCAAACACACACACACGCGCACACACACACACACACACACATTCGCAAACACGGCAGGAGGCTAACTGCTCCAAGTGGGAGCTGTGCTGCTGAGGGCCGGATGAAAGGAAACACTAAAACTACAACGAGGGAAAGACAGGTGGCCAGTTTGGCAGCTCCCAACACTCCTGCACACACACACATACACATACACTCACATGCACACGCACACAAACCCCTTCCTCCTCCAACCCCCCGTTGCGCACACCTGTGAAAGTGCCAAGTCGTGGACTTCACCTATATCAGCTCTCTCTGGCGTTCTCCCTTCCTCCACTCTCCCTCTCTATCTCTGCCCCCCCCCCCCCCCCCCCCCCCTCGATGAATCCCTCGAACCCTTTTCCTCCTCCAGAGAGCTCCTCTGTGTAAACATTCCTCTGGTAAGCTAGCAGACTGGTCCACCTTTAATTGGTTGTTAAAAAGACATTTCCTGCTCACGAGGATACCACCGTGGTAGCCCCTTATGAATCCATGCGTCTGTGTCCTTTTTTCAAATACCAGTTCACACAAGAACGTGTTTATTCCTGTAAGATCACCAAGCGTTCATCACTGGTGCAATCATCATTTGTATTCAGCCACCTGATGGACAATGAGTAGAAACACCTTATGAAATGTTTGGTCTCCTGAATATACGCCAAAGGCCAGTTGTTTGTCTTCAGCTCCACTTGCCGGGCATCTTTCTATCTACTGGAGCGTTCAATCTAAAGCCGGCGATCGTTTCCTTATTGTTTCCCCCAATGTTTTACTTCTAGTTTTCCCCTTTTTATTTTAAAGTTAGTGCATTGAATGTGTAGCCTCGGTGTGAGAGTCTGTTTAGAAAACCTACCAAGGGTTAAAAGGACAACTGATGTCTTCTACTTTATATTTTATTAATATGTCAAAAAGTCCAAACAAACATATTCAGCTTACTTTCACAGGACCAATGAAACAAGCAGATATTTACATTTGAGAAGCTGGATCACCTAATATTTTGTCTTGATACAATATACACTATACATACTGTATGAATAGTATGTTTTCTGGTATCTAAAATAATGAACAGTCCAAACAACTGCAATCCCGAAACCTATTTTTGTGTTTTCATTTGAGAACTGATTACTTAACAAATAAAAATAACCAATTATTTTCAAAAAATGTAGGACCTCACAGAGCTGCTGGCTTTAAACTCTTAATTTCATTGCAATGTGTATCACACCCACAGTTTTAAGACAGTGCCTAATCAAAACGGTGCGTTAGATGTGCGTTTTTATCGTTTTTGGGGGGGATGCACAGTGTGGTAATCACAACTTCAAGTGGAAAGTGAGAGAAAGGAGATGATGGTAGCGTACGGATACAGCCAGGAAACACTGAAGAAACAGGAAAAGGTAGAAAAAAATGCATAATTACATTACTGGCCAATGATTGATTGCATACACGTTAATTCTCAGAGCGTTGATGTTGACACTGGCTGCTGTGCTGTTGCTATAGTTCACATGTGCAATCTGGACGGGGCTCCCACATGTTTAAAACGGCAAAGGGAAACCACAGGGCACCGATTCTGATCCTAAACCAAAGCCGGCCCAATAAACATAAAGGTGAATAATTGTGCGTTTAAAAAATTGAACTAATTGGTTTTGTACACCTTGGAAAATAAACTAACCAAACTAAACTACTGTAAAGTGGAAAGAACCAAGCTGTTTTAAGAAAAATTAATTCAAATGTTACCTATAGCGGAATATTATACAGTGCTAAAGAGATTTACACTTGACATAACAGCTCTTTGCTGTCAGGGATGGAGAACAGAGCCAGACTCTAACCAAGTACAGGCTCAGGGACCACCAGCTGACAATCAATGGAGATGTATGAAATATTAGCAACCAAAAGAAAACAATATATCTGGTAACTGCAGGTGATGCTGAGCTCTTCCTCCAACCCTGCTTTAAGTTGTGGGGTGAGAAAAACCCTGGGGGACCTACACTTGATCTGTGCCGGTGAAAGATGGATATTGAGATAGATGGAGGTTGGGACACGCCCTCAGGTCCCTTTCAAGGCCCGCAGGGCGCCGAGTGCTGCGAGTGTTCCATCCTTTACGAGCTCTGTGAATCAGTAGGCACTTTAGATTTTATAAGTCTCCGAGCAGGCGTGTACAGATCCAACAATGAACACGTACTTACCTCCACACGCTCTGAGCACTCAAGACGCACTTATTAAGCACAGGGCGTAAAATGAAACAGGTGAAAGCAGAAAAAGAGAATGGGTTAGTGAGGCGTAGCTACAGACTGCAGCAATCTTCTCCTCAGTCATAGATGGACCAGGGAGATGGAAGTAGATGGTAAGAAGGGGAATAACAAGCGCGGCCAAGTCTTCAGTCAGTAGCAGCTTGCCAGAGCGTTGCTTTGCATCACCAGGTCCCTGTGCTCTGTGCGCTGTCCTCTCCAATAAGACCCCTGGTTTAATGCTGGAAAATTCCCCGTGAGCTGTCAATCACCCCTTTTAATAAAAACAAAGTATAACATTGCGGTCTTGCTCGCTCTCCGTTCCCCCTCGAGAATTAGAATGCAAGGTTTTGTCCGCGGAACTGTGAAAATCTCCTCTGCTTTTATTAGCAAAGCCCTGGTTGGACAGAAACTCTGGAAGAAATCTGTCCACTCTCCGCTCTGCGTCTCCCATCTGGACTACATTAAAGACAACCACCTGGACCCCAACCAAACCTGAAATGAAACTGGGGGTATTACAGAAAATAACTCCGGGATCTGCCTGCACACACGCACGCACACACGCACACGCCCACACACACAGACACACACACACAGACACACGCACAGATACATATCTTCCTTTGTCCACACACGCACACACTGCGCGTACGCTCCCACACACGCTTCATGTAGCCTCCCGTTTCTCTCGCTTTCTATTCCGTGCTCAATCAGATTTCCTCAAGGAAAACTAGTCTTAACCAGTATGATTGGATCTGATTTGACTGACTGGCTGGTTTGCTTTTTTTTGGGTGGGGGGGGGGTTGCGATTGTTTTGTTAACTGGCTAGTTGATGGGCTAGTTGGGTGCTGACAGACTGGCTTACATGGCTGACAGAGTGAAGGATTGACTGGATGACTGATGAGTGACCATTACTGACTGACTGAGTGGCAGCTGGCCGCGTACAGTACGTGTGAGATTAATGGTCTCTTTATTTATCTGTTGAACCAAGAAAAAGTCCTTCACATTATGGCTTTGGGCCCGAGTGGACTGCAAGTCAGTCACAATGAAGCCGAACTTTTCAGCTATAATTGTTTTCATTAACGTGATTTTCACTTATGGTTTTCGTCAATGCTTTTGATAATCCTCAATATTTGTATTTTGTCAACAAATTGCATTTAAAAAGTCTAAAGCCTACAGCAGTTCATTGCTGTAGAGCTCCATTGTTGTTCAAAACTATTAAAACCAAATCAGTGAATCCCTGTCGCACTGGATGCAAAGATCCTTTAATACCACAAACACCCGTTGTGTCTTCATTCATTTTGATTCAACCCCAGATACACTGTCATGCTGCTGAATATAATTATCACACATGTGTAATAATCTGCTGCAGAAAACAGACCCCAACAGAAAATCTATCTCTTCCCCTTTGAGTAACATTTGCCAAGAACTACAGTGGCCATCTTCTTAGGAAAACAACTGAACCATTTAAAAAAACCAAACTATATATATATATTTGTGAACGGTTTTGAAAGGGTTCCAGCTTCAGTAGAACAATTGGACTTGATGCTGAATGCAACACAGAGGGGCGTATATCTTGTTTATACATTATCATAATCTTACACAAAGTTATTATTAAAATAATGAAAGCAAAGTATGGCTTTCAAACGCTCACTCAAAAATATGCCAATTAGGAACAGACTACAAAAGGGCCAGAAGAAGAACAAAACAACTCCAGGAGTCATCAGCTGTGAAAAGACATGGTCTATTGATGACAATATAACGTTGGCTTTAATCTTACTTGACCTCTTAAGAGCTGTAAAACATTCAAGAATATTTAAAAATGACTTGAGATGAGATCAGGAGGCACATAGTGAGATGACAAGTGTGAGGGTGAGCTGATCAGCAGGATAAAGAAGAGAAGGGAAGAAGCACAGAAGGCGATTCAGTAGAGCTTGCTTAAGAGGACACACACACACACACACAGCTGGTTGTATTCCAAAACCACACTCAGCCTCTTTAAATCACCACGGCAAAGTGTTAGTAGAGGCAGAACAAAATTAAATGAAAATAAACATAGCAGAGTTTACGTTTACAGCCCAGCACTCGGTATCACTCCCCTCGGTGGGAAACACAACATAAATTACTGCAGATCGTTTTGTGGAATTTAAAAAAAAAATTGTTCTCCCTTCCAACAAAAAAATTGGGCAGTTGATTTATGTCAGCATTAATTGTGCGTGCCTGTGAGCGAGTGGGGGTGATTTGTGTGTTTGCTTGCTGGGTGTCTGTGTGCATCCATTTGTTTATGTGCAAGATTTGCCTCATGATTGTGTGTGTGTGTGTGTGTGTGTGTGTGTGTGTGTGTGTGTGTGTGTGTGTGTGTGTGTGTGTGTGTGTGAGAGAGAGAGAGAAAGGTAGAGAGAGACGTGGGTTTTAGCTGTGCAGAGTAACAAAGCTGTCTTTTTTTTAATCATATAACCCGATATATTTCTTGCTCGGTGAGCAGCTGGATAGTCAACCACTCATAACAAAAACAAAATGTTCTACGTGTGTCCCGCTCCTCACCACTGTCAATGTAATGCAAATGCAACCCCCAGCTGCACATATTTGTAAAGTACATGTTCTTTGACTGCTACTGGTCTGCTATTAATAAAAAAGGGTCAAGGAAAAAACATCAAAGTCAATGTAATGCTGTAGGTTTACGGAGGCTGCTGGAGACAGTAAAAAAGTAAAGCAGCAACTGGAGTCTTTGCTCCGATGTAAGCTGCTGTTTGGTGGAGTGAGGATCTCCATTTAGTTCTACTGTGGTGTCCACCACTAATTCCACATCTTCTTAGACTGTTTTCATCCCGTCTGTCTGTTTAATTAACTCTCCTGATGTTTCAGATCCTGCCACTCACTCCCTGTCAGCACTCGCTGCCCTCACCTCGCCCGTATCACCTGCACCTCATTCCCTTATTAGTCCCTCCCCTATGTACTCTATTCCATATTGTCTTGCATATTTTCCATTTCACCTGGCGCTGATCTGAAAGAGCTGAAAGTAAGTGCAGAGTTGCGGTGTTTTGTTACAATGGTAATCCCTTTGGCGTTTACATATCTGGTCTATTGTTCGCATGAAATTGATAGGTGAGTGCAGCTTTAGGGCATTTGGTAAAAGCATGAAATACATTTGTGACCGTAATAGTTCACTGACAGCAATCGGCTTCCAATGTGCGGCCATTCACAATGTGATGCAGAGTAAAGCAGTAGCATAAACCCTTCAGCCAAAAATATTGGCCTATCAGAATTTGATGAGATAATTGGTAGAGCCCTTCAGTAGCAGTTAAAGCTGTGAGTCTGTGTTGAAGAATATTTGCTCTGCACATCTGGACAAAGCAATTTTTGCCCAATCTTTTCTTACTACACTAAATTGCTCCATCTGACTGAACTGGAAAAATGGATGAAATGAAATTGTCAAGGCCGTGTCTTCCTTCTCGGTTCAGCTGGTATTTGGGCTTTGCCTCCATCTTGGCTGTGTGTTTGGGGTCAGGACCTTGTTAGATGATTGATTCTTTGCAGCAGGTTTTACTCCTGAATTCCCAGCTACAATTCTGCATTCAATTGTTATTCTAACCTTCATTCATGTGTGCCAATAAGTGAGACCAATCTGTTTATTCCTTCCCAGTATGAAATCCACCGCATTATTTCACTGTTTTTGGAGGCTCGTCATCCCGAATAAAATTATAGTTTAACATATGAGACTGGTATACATACTTTTATGCGCAGTTACTACAAAAGAGGTAAAGAAACAAGCTAAGATCTCTACCATATTGTAGATTTCAAAGACATGAGGCCTGTCCCAGTTTCTCCCAGAGTTTATTTGTCCCAAACCCTGGTTAGTAGATCATAATCTTCTGTTTTTAAGTATAAAACTGAATTGAAATGGGCATCTCGACCTAATGTCTTTCTGTTTTTTGTTATAATGTGAGCAGGATTGTACGCTGGCAGTGGCTCAAATGGAAAAAGGGGCATCAGACGCAGGAGTGTGGTTGGAAATTTAAAATACAGGACAGTCTGCACATTCTGAGGGACTTGGTGTTCCCCACTCGGCTGTACTGGTCATTTTACAGGACCAATAACACTTGAAGCGGAGACGTGGATCAGTTGTCTTTGTCCCTGTGGAGAGGTTACGTATCCTTAGTACCAGTGTGTTAACCTGGCTTACAGCCACCTACGTTTGGCTAGTCCAGATTCTGTGTGCATGTGTATGAGATTCGTTTGTCTCGGACACAACCCGACGGGATCTCATTGATCATGATGCTCAGCCAACAGGTGAGAGAGGTTCAGGTTAGTGCAGTATCTCCTTTCAGAGGAGAAGTGTGTTGTGGCTCTAAAGGCACCAAATGTTCTGCGGTTGAAGCCAGGCTGAGTTTGTGAATTCATTTTAAGGAAAAAAATAAATCAGGAAAAATATGAAGTTCCTGGAAAAAAGACTAATGTCACAAAGTTAGATATTTGTACGCTAGTTAAGTACTTTAGCGGCCCCGCCGTATACATTTCCTCTGGAATCATAAAAACATTTAAAGAGTCTCACAGTGTTATCAATCAACATAAAACAATATTTCATTGAGGAGCTGTATTGTATTAATGTCAAATCCCCTGCATCAATAACCTAAAGAGCAGTTGTGTGAAGGTAACAGAAAGAGTTGTGTAACTGATCCAAAAAGATTGACTACATAAATGAAATAAATACCCACTTGGAAATACTCCATATAACTCATAATTCAAAAAGCCAGGAGTTAATGTAGACCACCATAGCAGAGAGGGTGTAACATATATTTGCCAGTCATGGACGCACCGGATTGGGAAATCCAGAATAATCAATCAATTATAATTCGGCAACTGCCAAGAATTTGCCCTGTTCTTCTTTTCCTGTTTTCCTTTGCAAAGCTCACTTTGCTCAAGTGACACATCGAGTGAAGGTGCAGATACTTCCTACGGAATTCGGGTGCCAGGGCCTCGTTGCCCCTTCCACAAGCAGTTTAGCCCGACGGTAACTGTTGTGTTTTTGTGGTCACAGCCGGAGGTCAGAGCACACTGTGCCTCCCTCATAGATGAGCAACTCAACTAATTGTTTCACAGCTATTTGTAGATGATAATCACACTGGATTGGCGTTTTGTCTCGTTTCAGTAATTCAGCCTAACACCGTTCTCGTCAGATGACCTCTTTGTTGAAGAGAGCGGCTGCTACGTTTAAGATGCCGCTTCAAGTAGCAGCCGACCAACAACACAAATATAGAAACGCAAACAGGAAGTGATCCCGTCCCACGTTTTCTCACGTAACGGGTTTGTTGCTGATCAAAAGGTGTGACTGAGAACGCTCAACGCTGTGATGTCACTTCCTGTCCCTCCGGCGCCTCCCTCTGCCTGTACACTCTCACCATTAATCGCACTCTTCAAAGTGGCCTTTGGCGAGACACCGAGTCCCAGGTTGCTCCGAGCCAAATCCATAAGTAGGCGCCGCATCGTCATCAAATGTGAGGTGTCGCTCAGGATGCAGGCTGAGCTCACACAGCGCAGTGTATCATCCATGTACAAAGAAGGTTTGAATGTTTGAATGTTTCCTCTGATGCTTAGAGTAAATGGATTAGTGCTGTTTTTAAGGCCAGTGCAGTCCAGTGAAATGCGTTTTGAATATTGTTTTTGCTATTTTCTACACCTGACAGCACGATCTCTCGCATTGCTGTTGTCTCTGTAACTAATAACTACATTGCAGACAAAAGATTAAATACAAAATACATTGGGAAAGTAAGTACAGGAGTAAAACGTTCCATACAAATTGGACCCAACGTGGTTTATCGTATCACTGTCTCTGACAGTGTGCAGGTTGTGGTCTAGAATAATGTTGGTCCTGTATATTTCAGCGCTGCATCCACGTCATACAGGATGGATGAGTTTGGGCAGAAGCTAGCAGCAGACTGCGTGCATTAACTTGGCATATGATTTAATGTGTTTTACATCACACACACAGACAGGCTCATACAAAATAAAGCTGTGGTTTAAGTGGAAAGGATTAGAGTCTCAGAACTATTTTTCCCAGAAGGCCTATGACACAGACTGCTGCACAGACCCAAATTACAAAAGACACAAGACCGGAGGACAAACAGAGGGAAAGCCCAAACCTCACAGACATAATGAATGTTGATGCTTGAAGTAAAGACGCAATAAAAAAAAACAGTGAAACCATGTAGAAAGCGGAAGGATCATGTTCCGCATACAGAAATAAAGTGATAGGATTCTGGGGCCCCAATAAGTTATGGAATGTGCTTGTGCCACGTCTTTGTGGGTGGACAATGAACCAACCTTCTCCTCTACATCAAATGAGCCTGTTTTGGGGAGAAATGATGTTCAAGGAGAATGAGATGAGCCCACCAGCAGAAGCCTCTTTTTATTTGCTACCAGAACTGATAATAGTTTTAACATGAATTAGAAGCAGTTTACAGTACTTTCTTCCCTTTGACAAACATGTTGCATGGTTCTTCTGAAGAAAGGCCATTTATTATGTCTTATATTTATATACAGCTGATCTGGCCTCCGATCAGCTAACAACAAAAGGAGCTTAAGTAGGTTATTGACTTTCTGTGAGTTCTCTTTTGCTTGACAGAATTATAACATGGATCGTTTGACTGTCTCACGTACAATAATCCCTATTAGAACGATAAAACAATAAATGTTGGAACAAGAAGAAGGTAGAGTCACCAGAAAAATCCCTGGCGTTCCTCTCTGTTGTTGCCAGTGTTGAAGAGTGACTAGTGGCCACTGCAGCTGACCTTGATGGAAACAAAAGTGAGCAATGCATGACAAGCTTCTTCGTCAACACAGAATTTGACAGATGGCCAAACTGTGTAGTTCGGTAAATCGTTTCAGGGAAACTGTTGATACTCGGTGAGGCGCTCAGTGAGGTCAGTGTTTTGCTTCTTCCTTCACAATCCTTCATGGCTCTTGTGCCTCGCCAATGACACACAACCACATGCAGCACGGAGCCTGTATGGCATCTGTCGAGAAAGAAGTCAGCTTTTGATTTAAAGCCAGCTCTGATTCCTAAGCCTTTAACAGCCTTTCTGTTGCCAGCGGCAGCACTTCGGAATTATGTTGGATTTTCCACATTATTATTGTAATCCATTTTACACAATTCTGTCATGTTTTTTTGTCTTTTCTTGTGTAAACTCCTCCACGTCATAAACACAGACAGGTAAATGTGGCTGCCGGTGTTGCCACCATACGGAATGACTGTTGGCAGGAGAGACGGGACCAGAAGCGAAGCCGCACCAGGCTGCTCCTTTTTGTGCTTTTTCTTTGTAGTTCTTCTCAAAGTGTCTCCCCTGATTGTATCACGCATTTAGTAATTGGTTGCCACCTTTATAGGTGAGTAGACATACAGCACACTGTCATATCAAGCCTGCAAGTAAGCTATGCAGAGATTTCATCCGTGTGAAATAAACAATCAAGGCCACATTAAAGGAAAATCTTTTGCTCCACCGGATTAAATGTGATTTCCACTCATTATTTTACCTCAACGCATGAAAATGTATCACCAAGTAATGTAACTGTTTCTCCTCATGTGAGGTTCTAGTATTTTCTTTTTTACCTGTTTCAATTTTTTTTTTCTCCCTAAATCCAAGTCCATATTTTATTTTTTTTCAGTTTCAACAATTGCCGTGCCACCCGTCAATCCCCAAATCGTCACACTAAGTTTAACAGCTATGTCTAATAGCTTAAACCAACTCCAACAAACTATCCATTTCTCCCTTTGAGGAGAAATCAAAGGGAGAAAATCTTAAAATATGAAGTTAGAGCATATTTAGTGATGGAAACCACCAGAAGTGCTAAAAATACCTCTGCCAGTCTGGTAGCCACGAGGCTCCATCACACACTCATTACCACACGACCTGAGGTTGGGAGGAGAGGGGAGAGGAGGGGATGTGGTCGGGAGAGAGAGGCCTATAGCGCGCGTGTGCGCGTTTTCAAAGGGTTAGCAGCGAAAAGGAAGAGAGAGCGAGAGAGAGAGATGTGGTGGAGTAGGAAAAGAGAAGTGGAGAGTGAAAGAAAAGAAGAGAGAAAGAGGCATATGAGGTGTGTGTGTGTCTGTGTCTGCACAGAGTCAAGAATGGTTGTGGTCAGATACATTAGTATTATACGATATTTCCTATGGTCTGCTGGCATTTCTGAATGACGGCACATATTGCAGCCTGCTGGACTCTTATTGAAATCTTGCATCACATCACTTCTGAAGAATTTGCAGTTTGTTTGTCTGGACAGATCTCATTTTACATAACCCTCATTGCCTCCTGACCCCTCCGTTCCTCTCCTCTGCCGACTCTCTCCTTCTCTCCATCTTCCACACTTCCTGCCACCTTCCTCGTCTCCTCACTCGGCTGATTCATTCCCCTGTTTCTCATCATCCGTCTGTCCGTCTGTCTGGTGTTCCCTGTTCCAGCTGCCGAGTCCCTCCGGGACCATCAATCCTTCTCCTCAACCCGAGGCCGTACGCACACACAAGCACACACAAACGTGTACACCCACACACACACATATTAGTTATCCACACTTTTCTGAAAGCAAAGCCATGTGCATGCATGCAGACACGTGTAGTGTGGATGCAGGAACAAGCACTATTGACATGAACACACACACACATCGGGAAGCCAGAGGCGCCATCTGATCCTTCGCTCCACCTTGGAGTGAATCAGGCCAATGAAACTTCAAGATTTGGGTCAAAACCTGAAATCATGAGTAACAAGGTGAGTGGGCTGAGGCGGCGTGCTGGCAGCAGCTTGAGTTTAGGCTCGGCTCAGGAATACCAACACTGTTGATGTAGGCTGTCGGTATGCAGATGACAGCATCTGGATCCAAAGGAGGGGATATATTCAGAATGTATTAGGTTAAATATGGATGTCATGGAGATTTTATGTGTCAGGTTTGGTTGTTGGTTTTACAAACACACAATTAGAATGAAATGTGCAAGAATACGGATCTAATATTAGAAAAGAAATAACACAATTTGAGATTGGGTTGGATACATTCTCCACAACATATTCCCATTATTTATACAGAGTACTAAATGCAGGGGCCCACTATAATTACTCCCTCCTCAACCACAAAATGGGCAATCAGGGACCAAACCATGTTTTGCCATTCTTGGTGAGTTATATAAGCAAATTGACAATTTCAGGTTTGTTATTGTTAGTGGCTCAGTGGTCGATCACGGCTGGGGTTCACGGTCTGATTCTGACACAACGACCTTGTCTCCTCCATCGTAATGGAGCAGATTTATTGTTGCCTTACATGCAGGAGGGGATGGAAAGTTTGTGTCTAAATATGATGGAAAGCAGGCCCCTGTGACAAATATGATACGCTGCTGTATTTGCCCGTGGAAATCAGCCTCTTTGTTGAACATCGATCAGCTCCTGCAGCAGCTGCTGCTCCCTCGTTGTGTGGCTTTCAAACCATAAGGAAGGCACATCTCTCCTCCATTCTCAGCCCTTCAAGGTGACACCAAGCAGGCTGGAACTTATAGTGAATGTGCATTTATTTATTGGTCGCCTCGTTGAGTTTTAAGTGCAGAGAGACAGACCTCCAGCTGTGTTTCACGCACTCATTCATTAATAAACCTCGGTAGGAATTTAGAAGTGTGAATTATTGTATTTGGATATTTAAACAGCCAATTAAGGGAGTTGTCAACAGGATCACAGGATTTGCTCCAAATACATGTCAGAGAGAGCAGCGAAGCCTAAGAAAAACACATGACATCAGCAGAAAGTGGGAGCGAGAGACATGGACGTGAAGACACGAGTGTTGAGAGAGAATGAGAGATGAGGTGTGAGATAAGCAGGCGGAAAGAGAGGGTCTGCATTAAAAAATGGGCCAAAATACGTCAAAGAGACAGTTAGAAAACAATGAATTTGAAACAAAGGAAAGTATATGGATGTGTTTCTTGGGTGGCTAACGGACAGTGTGTTTAATGCACTTTACCATCGCTTACTGGCAGATGTGATAATGATGAGAGAAAAGGAAAGATGAGGAGTGAAACAATGGATGGAGGCTACGTGCCAGACCGGGTGTTGACGCTTGAAGGGAGGAGAAGAAGAGGGAGGAGGAGAAGATGAGAGTTACGGTGATTACAAGCGTTATTGTAAATCCCAATATTGAAAGAAGAGAAGAGAAAAAAGGGCAGAAATACAGCAGAGATATGTGGGCACAGGGAGAAGGAAAATAAAGAACTGAAAAGGGGTTAGGAGTTGCACTAGTTATTGTGGAGAAGGACTTGACGTAGCAACTGTTTAAACGTCACGGTAATGCATGGTTTATTTTGTGTCTCTATGTGCTTTGTTATTAAATGCATGGCTACAGATGAAAAAAATCCTAAAATCTGTCATGCTGTCAAAGCTCACTTGGTCTGTAACATGTGATCTGTTTTTATAACTTTTACTGTTTTAAACTGAAATAATAATAAGAAGAAAATGGGTAGTATAAAGTTTAGTTTATCCTTTTCTTCCTTTGGTGGTTTCTTTATTGGGAGAATACAGTCATACATTTTACTTGATTTCATACACAGAATATATAAGACAATACTTTATGTACGTCACTTAGGAAAAAAGCAATTTTGTGGAAAATTGGGACCTCTGAGTAAGATTTATGAAGGACCGTAGAGACAAAATAAACTGACAAGCTAGTAGTTAGTAAAATAAAATATAAAATAATACATAGGAAAGGTGTACATGCCTCTCGTACTGTTGTGCAGCATATTGTTAATGTCCCAGATGTTGCTATTATGTATTAAAACGAGTGGCATGGTCACTATTTTCAAAGAACTCGCCTAAGAACTCGCCTATTTGCCTCTGTCTTATTAATAATATTTCAGTTTTGGTCAACTCTATTCTGATAAAAGTATGTCTTGACAGTGCCATTACATTTTACAACTTATTCTGGTATGCTCATCTCCCCCCCCCTCTCGCTCTCTCTCTCTCTCTCCACCTCGCTCTCTATTCCTCCAACAAAGTTTGCTCATCTCTCCAGAGAACCACCTGATGTTTTTGACAGAAGGTGAGCTAAAGAGAAGAGACACATTGTACTCTGAAGAATGTGGTCCTACCTTTGCCATACCACGTCCTACACACACAAGCGCATCGCATTTCTCTCTCACAGACACATTTGTGAGTAACATTCCGCTGTCTTGCTTCACTTTAAACCTCAATGCTGACACTCATCCAAACCCCCATATGGTCAAACCGCAACAGTTACCTGAATACAGTTACAAACGCAATCACCTAGGAGCAGAAAACACAAACTTTGTGTATACGCATCGCCTCCCCAGGTGGAGAACTAGTTAGAGGTTGAGCATACACTTAGATGCACACAACAGATGACACACGGTTTACTCATGCAAACACATGCTAGGTAAATAACCACCTTTCACGCCAACGTCAAGTATTGTCATCTGCAAGGAGGTCCAATGGTACCAATGACCATAAGAGAATTTGCAGATGATGGAAGGGAAAGGAAAAAGCAAAGAAAATGTTAGAGCTAAATTGGCATTGCGCTCCTTAGACGCTGTCAGATTCGATACGAGCAGTTGCTGGTTACGGCTCGAACCTGGATGATGAGCGGGCCAAAGAGGTCCGGAAAGCTCCACACCCCCACATTTTTTCCTTTTCAAACTTGACATCCACTCAAGTGACATTACATTTATCATATCCGGCTGGACCCTCTTGAGCCCGAAAATACTTGATAGAACTTATTTTCTCATATGCTTTCTCGCTCCAAGACCTTCGTACAGGTTTTGATGTGTACAATTGGTGGAACTCCCCTTTAATGATCAGTCAGGTAAGATCACTTCAATTTCCATCAATATCTTAATTTCTTGGGGCAATGTTCTTACGTACGATAATAACACAAATGTGGGTGCAAATGCGGAGGTATTTCATCACAGAATAATTATTATAATAATAATGTACATAATCTATCTACATAATTTAGCACAGAGCAGCTCCTTCAAGTGACTGGCTGCTTCACCCACATGCTGTCAGACTGCACCACCGACACCTCTCTCTCAGCGGGCCGCACTTACCACAAACTGACACATTCCTGATTAATTTATTCATTCATGTGCAACATTAATTCAATGCAGTTTAAATGCTCTGTGTAATATCAACACGTCATGTGTATTGCCTTAAATTAGCAATAATGTTGAACAAACACGCAATACATTTTAGCTATTGTCGTTTTTACTTTTTACTTCTTAACTTTAGTGTGTAATTACTTTTTTTTTTATTTGGTTATTTATTGTCTGTTTTATTGTTGTTGTTTTTACTCATGTCTCTTGTTGGTGTGCTCTCTGCTCATGTAATCATGCCAACCTTTTGTCAATTTTATCTTAGCTTTTCTTTGCACACTATGTATGAGTGATAAATTGCACAGTATGATATGTATGTATACTGGCAGGATGTTGTTATTGCTGTAGCAGCTAAGGGGAATTTGTGTGCATTTTATTGCACAACAGCTTTTTTCTTCCATACTAAAAAGCCAGCCAGAGGAAGGAAAGGTAAAATGCTCCCACGCACTGCTGAGGTTGATTGTACATTCGTACAGGCCGTCCATCTTTATGAAAGACAATGTCGACAAGACGGACTTCATAGATGTTTGAGAGCCAACGGTGTTTGTAGAAAGCTGCCAATTCCATGGATTTCAGATCAGATTAACAGACATCCTACTGCAGCCTCCAAGGGAAACAAAACTCTGCTGTGATGAGGTGACACTTCCAGTCCCTCAGTGCCAGGCCAAAGAAAACATGGCAGAAGGGTACAGGAAGGGGAGGAGATATACACAGTGAATATGGAGGCAGGTTGGAAGGAAAGGTAGGAATCTAGACGGATGCACCGATTGATTGATCCGTCTCTCAGATCACTCTGGAATCTTTTTTTGTGGCAGTACTGTCATTGAAAAGGAACTCTGTTATGGAAAAATGGTCTTGGGTTGCCTGAGATTATATGAAAATGATGTGCGGTGCAGCGGTCGACGCAGACAAAGGTAGACAGCTCACTGTTCGCCCACTTGCTTGTTTGGCCGATCTACTCTGAATGAACAAACAACACAGTGTTCATCTGAGTTTCTGCAGCTGCTCCTCTTTTAGGGTTCTCCAGGTTGTTGTTTCGGCTGCAGAGGATCAGGAGGACATTGAAAGCAGCTGAGCTTCTTTCAACAAAAGCATCAGAGCCTGGCTTCCACACAGACACTAGAATTTTCCATCATCCAGATATTGGACCCTGTTGGGTCTGTGTTATATAGTTCCATTCAAAGTTGTTTTTTTCAACTTTCTATTCTGTGGAGATGGGGCTGGGTTCATTTAATTGAGAAATTACGGGTTAGCTTTTTATTACCTGAGAGACAACGCGTAGTCTCACATCTCCATTACTCCACTTATTCCATTCTCACGTCTCAAGTTGGATTGTTAGTAATGAACAGAATGCAGAAGAAGAGGAAGTCCAATACAGGTTATCCAGGTATCCACTGGCTCACTGCCCCTAAATCAAAACCACCATCAGACCAATGGCCGACGGACTGGAGCTTGATGCGCTCTCCGCCATCTCCGGCATCTCTTAGCTCCGTCATTAGATAAACTAGCCAACTGTCAATGTGTTTCTTGAAAAGAAAAGGCTTTCTTGCACCTCCTCATAAACCAATGGCCGTGCTTTGAGTTTAGGATTGGCAGAAGTGTGCTGTCCTCTGCTGGACAACCCCGAAATGCAATACCCCTCACTTTATTGGGATTTCATTTTAATGGTGCTCGGAAAATTCATGACGAAATGAACAACTATTCAGCTAAGAGCGTGTGTTGCATTTCACTTTATTTCCGTGCTTTTGGTTTTGTTTGGACACAGTGGGGGCAGAACACTGCGCTCTCAATAGCTGTTGAGAGCATCATGCCCAGCCCGAGCCTTACCTTCCAACTGTCTCACTGTGGCCTTCCACCATATTTGTCACACAATTTGGAAATCTGTGGATGTGCTGCAGCCCGAGGCACAAACATTGTATAAGTGGTGTCAAAGGTTTAAATGACCAAAGATGGCTCTGCAGCATTTCATCCCTGAGCCTTCCCGTCTTTCTTTTCATTTTCCACTGTATACTTTATTAAAAGGCAGATACGCCATAAAAAATAATTGTTATAATGAATGTTTTAACTTTGGTTAAACCTTGGCCTCTAGGCTCTTTGTGCAGACTGTGCGGTTTACTGATGCTCAGCAGCTCTTTGGCATGAGAGTAACTGCGATTAGTGCCCCTTTAAACACTTATAATTCACAGCCTATGAAAATATTATCAGAGGGCCAGCGCTCTGCCTGAGGGGGTCAGGAGGTTGTTTTAATGGTACCATGGGCTCAGTGTGTTGAACTGTTCAAGCCCACAGCATTAGCGTTGTCTTAAATCACGTTCAGTGGGTTGAGAATGTGAGGATAAACTATGCAAGATATAATCAGATGGAGTAATGTAAACGTGAAAATTAAGCATAATGCTGTGGCTACTACATGCATGACATAACTGGAACATATGGAAATTATTTTAAAAGTTTGAAGTATAATGACAAATGGTTTGTTTTTCCAATGTTGTGTAGAAAGGAAAGCCTGAGATCTCATAAATGTTCACATCTGCAGATCCACACACACACCTCCGCTCAGACCTAAATTTCCTGTTAAGTAGTCGTAGGAGGTGTATATGACAGATTTGGCTGGAGTCTCAATTCATCTGATGGTTTACATAAGGAAGTTTAAATATCAATAAATACTTTGTTCTGCTACACAGGTGCCCTCTGTTTCCTAGACATAATCTATGGTGTGTGGAGGAAAGAAACAACGCAAAAGAAAATGCCAAAGAACCCGTCACAGATATTGTAAAGGTTTTTCCTCATACTACAACGCATAGCTTTTTTCTTCTCATTTGATTAGTTGTATGTATGGAACGCTGGAGTTTGCAGTTCATGCAGGGTGAGTAAAAATACTGTTATTTTTATTAAAAGCTATCATTTGTATTTTCTGCTACCAGTCCATCAGATTCCCTGCAAACATCTTGAAATGACTCATTCTTTATTAACAGTAGCAGAAAAAAAGAAATGCCCCATAAGTGGTTATAGGCCGACCCACCTTCAGTAGAAAACTGGAAAGAAATCATCAAAATGGTCACATGATTCATTGAAATTGGTATGAAAGAGATATCGCAGTTGATAAATTGATTACACCAAAACCTTTTCGTGCACTCATTTTACACTGCTTTGATATTTATTTTTTATAATATTTGTTCTTAAATAGGGTTAGGGTCATTTTTACCCTTTGACTATTATATTCAGCTGAAGGTGAACAGACTGAAGAATGATCATGAATAGCGTTGCCTCATACTACTATTTTAATAAAGGGCAACTTTGCCCCCTGCTGTACCACAAAGAAAATGCATGTGTAGTGTAATTCAATGGCCTTCAAATTGAGTCACGCGCCTTCATCCTACACTATTGGGTACATTTTGTTACAAAGAAAAATATGGCAAAAAAAGAGACATCTTATTATAAAGATGGTTTGGTGGACCTTCAAATGTCTCACAATTTCAATGGTGGCTTGGCATTTTTGGGGGATTTGACAGCGAACAGTTCTTCAAATGCTTAAGATGAAGAACAAGGTGATTGTTGAAGTTTATGTATTTCAAAATGGCCCTGCATGGTCGGACCAAACATAATAATCAAGATCAGAGGTTCAAGTTGCTGTCTTTAACAATTCTAAACACTTTTTTCTTACGGATGAAATAAAGTCTTTCCACTGCAGTGAGCACCGCAGACATAAAAGCTCCTCTGTGGGAATAAACATGGGTCCTCCAGAAAAACACTAAAACCTTCTCTGTGCTGCATGCAGTATATCGTCTGAACTATGCTGACAGCCAACAAAATGAGCCGTGTGGTGTCAAAGAGTCTCGTGAGGAAAAGAGAGACCATATTTTTGTTTTTATTGTTTAAACGGTAAAAGGAACTATCAAAAGGTACACGGACCCACCTTCAAAACAGTTCTGCACATCATTTCAGCACGCATGCATCTTGATTTAAAACCATTAACACATCAACAGGACGATTGAGCAATAAGCTGCAGTGTGATGGTTTCTCCAGAAGATGGGGTCATACTTTAATTTCTGGTTCTGCGTGGGTCATGTGATGGTGCTGAAATGTAGAAAATAAATAAACCCCACCCAGAAGAGCTACACATACACTGATTGTATTGTAATATACCATTTCAACTTTAAACGCTGCTATGCTATGATCTCTAATAAAACAAATAATCCTGCATTGCGCAGCGAATGTCAGAGATGACGACATGTGAGACAGGATGTGCAGTGTGTGTAAATCCTGCAGCTTCTTCCCTATTGCACTGCAGGGATTTCCCATTTTACACGTGAACGCGCCCTCCCGCACGTAGGCTTGTTTTACGTGCCGTGACAACCAAACAGGAAATGAGTGTAGAACAGCTCGGTGTATATCGAGCGTTCTGTTGATTTAATGTGTATAGTCATTGCCTTTGTTTTATGTTGCGGTATTCCCTATATGTGCATGGCGTACTATACATCGAGTTAAGCGGCAGAACAGGCTGTCTCCATAGTGGCATGACTTCTTATGTAACAAGGCTGAGAGCACGCACACACACACGCACACGCACGTACACAGGCGACCCAGTCTACATCCTTTCCAGATGAAAGCGCATGGAGGCCTGGGTATAAAACATGTGCCGTCCACCAGGACCCTGCGCCATGCATATAGTGAGCATGCATGCCGTGGTGTTTGACTATTGAGCTACAGCTGCTAGTTTCGTGTCTTTGCATATTTCAAATAAATTATTTCCATGCATCAAGTGTCTCTCCTCACAATTTCATCACATCCACGTGACCAACTCTGTACATGGTGGCAAAGGGACTTAAATGCTTCGTCATTGTTTTTCTACTTTGTCATCCTACCCGTATCTGTTTCTCTAATCGCTCATCTGTGTGCGTGTTTCTCTCTGGTTGATAATATCTTTAATCATCCACGCAACCCTCGGTCATTCGTGGACGAGACGTGTGAAAAAATGCGTTACCAGATGAGGGATTCATCCCTCTAGTTACTATGGCAGCACATTGAGACACCGTAGTGACCATATCTATGGTCGTGACCGGCACCTCGTTCCGAATGGAGCCGAGCGGCGGAGGGGGACGTGACGTCACGTCGTCAGGGAGACCGGGCGCCCCGTGGCACGTGCCCTGTATAAAAGCGGAAGGCGGCAGTGAGGACTGCGCACACAGACTCAAGAAGCATCAAGCGGAAGGTAAGAACATCACCGTGTAACAGCTGGAATACGCGACATGGGGACTTGAAAAGCATTTAACAGATTGTGTCCTTGCCGCCGTTTAAAAAAGATGCTTATTTTAAATTTTATTTTTTTTGTAGTAGAGAATTTACTGTATGCTCCGCGGCGATACATATCTTGAGCTTAAGTGACGCCATTGCACGGCAGACAGACGTGTCCCATCTGTAAAACGGCCTCTTTTCTCGGGATGAAGGCGTCAGTACAGGGGGAGAAACGCGAGGATGGGAGGGATGCGGCCACGGCCTTGAAGTCCCGACCGAGTCCTTACGTAAGGCTCCGAGTCGTTTTGGTTGCATCATATGGGCGTCATCAAAAAAGATTTGTTTTAGCATTAACATGACCAACATCACCAATGTCGCCCCTTTTTGTTAAGACAACCCGCAAAATAATGAAGTCCGTCTCTGTACTGTAATATATTCATCTGCAACGTAATAGTCTCACCGAGAGGGTAACGTGACATTGGCAGCTCCTGCATCTTTGCGGAAGTGGATTAGTCTCCATGTTTTTTTTGGGGGGGGTTTCAACCCAATACAATGTGTTTTCGGGTTTCTGGTAGCAACTAGAGCCCTTTCCGGTAGCCACGCAGTTAAAATGAAACCGGGTTTGTTGTAGCATTTGGTCATAATTGTGCGTGAGTTGATGGACGTGTCGCCTGCGCGGTGAAGCCGGTCGTCGTTGCGCCGTTTTGGACGTGATGCGTTTGAGGCCCGCGGGGCAGAGATCACGATGATGAAAGCGCGAAAACCGATAAACCAACGACCTTCATCGCATGTCGAAAGATGGGAGAGGCGTGCTGAGCCTTCCTGTGGTGACTCAGCGCAGTGTCGCATGATTCTGTCGCAGTTTGACTCGACAGACCTGTTGATGAAGGGGGGGGGGAGGTTATGCTTTAGGGGCCTATGCAGTTTCAAGCCACAACACCACACATCTTTAATACATTTTAGAAATTAACTGATTTAATCAGCCACACGCTAGTTTGGTGCACAGTGTTTTAATTTAGATCAATGGGGTAATTGGTGGGCTGAGTTGGTGTTCTCATTATTTGTGTTGATCAACTTAATCGTGACAATCCCAATACGCTTGCAGTTAAAAACGACTGTCTCCTGTCGATGTAGTGAATCCACTGGCCTGGTCTCTGTTGAAGGTCATCCCTTTAGCTGAGGAAGGTCACTGCAGGCCCAGAGCTGCTGCAGGATGCTAACCAGCTGCAGGTCCATACAGATAGTCTCTTCTTCACGCAGGCTGTGGATGGCTGAAGGTCGCCAACAGGCCTGTCTGTCTCATGCCAAGTGTTTCAGCAAAACACTAAACATACCTTCTATTTTGTTGTTTTTAAGATGAATGTCATAGATCAGCAGATGACTTCTATCTTTTAAGTAACCTAATTTATACACTTGAAATGCATGTATACTGTTTTTGTTTTTTAAGAAATCGCCTGCTATTGTCAAAGATCCAGTCTAGGAAATTGGTTAGAATGACCTTTGATAGCATTAAGATTTCATAATGAAATTGGGCTATTGGGTTCATCAATGTGCTACATGATGCACCACGAAAGGCTAGTGTTTCATATGAAAGGCATTATTAGCTTGCTAATACTTTAGCTTCCATTCTGTTCTTGTAGTTGACACAGATCAGGGTGTTGGCAGAACAGTGACTGGGTTACTGACCGAGCAACGACTCTCACAAGTGAATAGCCACAGCACACCAGCAACGTGCAGGAGACTAGGAACTCCAGAGTGTCTCTGCACCTAGCTGTTGCAATTTTAAAGCATTGTTGTTTTTTTTAATCTAATCATTCAGTGGCAATGGACTTGGATGCAATTGGCAATGGGCGAGTGGAGGCAGAGGATGGGGGGGGGGGTCTAAGCTCTAGGAAGGATATTTGTCATCTGCCTGCTGACACAAGCTGCTTGGCGGGGGGGAGGGGGACACAGGCTGTGTGTGTGTGTGTGTGTGTGTGTGTGTGTGTGTGTGTCCCTGCTTAGGTGGTCGCATGTCTCTCTCCTTTGGCTGCCTCTGCAGTTTGATACAACACACCTTTTACTAATTCATGATGGCGTCTGTGCTCATGGCCAAGTCTTGACCTGTACCACACATCCACCCACGGCTCCATATAACGGTTCCATTCAGTATCTTGGTCTGTTAGTCTGCTGGAGCTGAATGAGACTGAGTCGGGCCTGTGGTGGACGTGTAACGGAGTTTACAAAGTGACCTTCTTTCAGATACCACACAATTTAAAACTACAGCAAGGAGGTGATGAGCACAGGAAAGGTTTGTGGTGCACGAAGCTGCTGTGTTCACTCAAAGGTGTAAAACTCATTGTTCGGGCTTTTGTGGTATTTCCTTCACCCATCGGTCAAAATGAGAACATTTACTAATCAAATAGTCCCTCTAGCCAGTAAACCCACTGCAGTGGAAAAATACTGTGGGTGTGACAGCGTGTAGGATGGGGGAGGAAGCGTTCGACTGAGGGAGACACAGAAAGCAGGCAGGGGGAGTGACTTGGTGGGAGGAAAAGCGCCTGCGTTCATTCACTCGCCGTAGGATTTCTAGTTTATACAACACAAAACCCAAAGACTGAATAGCCTTTAGCCAAGTTTAGCTCGGTTATCGTTTGACTGTTACTCTAACAACTTTAAAAGTAAGTACTTCAATCCCATTATTGCCATTTAGAATTTTATGAATGTTTTTGGAAGATTTCCAATAGTAAAACTCCGGTCCATGTAAGAGGAAGACCAGATTCCACAAGACTTTTGACCTACAACAGAGAAAATAATCGTTTTACTTGGCAAACTGTTGGTGCTTGACGTCAGAATTATTTGCACAAGTGACATTTGTCACTTTATACGATGTGGCCACCGGATGCTGCCTTTGTCCTTTTAAGGTTGCTTATCAAGGAGTCCACTTTCCTTTTTTGTGCTCCTCCCCCCTCCCCCCCCACCGTGTGCAGTCAAACGCTGTGAAAATGGGTCACAGCCCAGATGGAGGGCAGGGTTGTGCTAAATGTGGGGGTTCAGACAAAGCGTAATGGGGGGCTGGGGAGGAGGTAGGGTGTTGAATTTCAATGATTGGTTCTGGTGGGATGGGGGGGGGGGGTTGTGGTTAAAAACAAAAAGCGAGTCTAACCATGGCAATAGTTAAAGGGCACGGGAAGTCTGCAAAAAAATAAGCCCCACGGATAGAAGCATACGGATGGATTCTCTGTTGACCGCCAGGTGGCAAAGTGAGTCACTTCCTTACTCGAGAGGGTTGAAGACCTTCAAAGCTTCTCCCTGTGGTCGGCTGGTTCCTCCAGTTTAACAACCAGACGAGGAGCTGATTAACTAGTGTTCATTATGATCTCCGATGGCCTGCTTTTGAGACCGTATTTGGCTCCATTCCCCCTTCTGCTCCAGGGAAGCAGAATAGTCCATACAGGTTCGTATCTGCCAGTTCAACAGCCATTTTATGTTGCAAACCCCGGGGCAACTGCTGCGTGCAGAGAACATGAAGTGGTTCGCAAGGAGAAACCTGGTGGAGGGAAGGAGGTAGCAGCAAAGGCTCTGAATGCACAATAGGTTATGGTGGGAACAAGTATAAAGGAGGTGCGTGTGTGACAGCACAAAATGGCTGCTCCCCCCTGAACGGAGGGTGCTACAAAAGGCCCACAAGAAATGGTGCTCTAACGAGTTACTCTGCAAGTCACCTTGTCCTAAAGACACTTGAGGCTGTTTAACAAATTAACTTTGACTGGCAACACAAAGGGTGACTTCTCTTTTGGCTCAACAGGTGAACCGGTTGAACTTAGTCAAATGTATTTTACTGCTATTGTAAATGTTACAATGGTGTTTGAGTGGGCGATTAATCTGGTTGCCTCTGTAGTCTATTTAAAGTTCTCCCACAATGCATTTCAGCAGATGGACATCCTGATTTACATGCTCCCCACTGGCGCGCACACACACACAGATTAGGAGATTACAGTGGTCTAAAATGACAGCCAACCAGTCTCAAGGACGATCTGCGCTGCCCTCACCTACTCACTCCCTAAATCACCTCTTGGCTTCATACATTTGTTAATACTATGAATATAATGCTAAATTATTTGGGTTGGCAGAGTTTGAACCCTAAACCTATTGGTGACCTAATCCACACACCGTGGGCGGACAGCGTGTGTGTTGAGCGCTGACTCAGGCAGATGAAAAGGAGGTCACGTAGTTGAGTGACCGACAACCTTTCTGTTCACTGTGCATACATGTTTGTTGCATACACCGGCGCCTCCCACCCTCCTCAATTGTTTTCTAAACATGTCCCTGCATGGTGCAGCGTGTCTCTGCACGTAAAGGAGTTTGTTTCGAAGCCTGTATTTTTCCATCACTGACTACAAATACAGGCGCACACTTTCTCTGCTGCAGCCTGTTTGAACTCACTCAGCTTGTCATGTGACCTGGGGGAGCACACCAAATACTACAGCCCCTGGTACTAATCTGTACAATTGCATTGCAACCTTATGCTACTAGTGTAGCAGTTATGCTATGGATGCATATTCATTCTTAACCCGTAGATTTACTTGTCTAATTTCATTTATTTCTTTTTTTTTTCCTCCCAGGTAACTCAATCCCCATAAAGCAGCAGCCATGTCAGACCTCTGTGTTGGAATCAACGGGTGAGTAAGATCGATCTCACTCGGCCTGGTACCGTCTGCGGCCCAGTGGTTGGGGGGGTCACTACTTTAGAAGAGGAAAGGCCTCTGAAGTTATTTTGCAATGACCACACGGTTTGAGGCTTTGTTAGAGGATGCATGTGAGGTTTTACCCAACCGCTATTAATAATTGTCGCTCTCTCCATCTGCAGTTTCGGTCGCATTGGCCGTCTGGTCCTGAGGGCTTGCCTCCAGAAAGGCATCAAGGTTGTTGCAGTCAATGATCCCTTCATTGACTTGAAATACATGGTAAGATGCACACTTTCTTACAAATCTGCATGTGATATAAAACATCACAATTCCTGTAAGATTCAAGCCTGCAGTGTGTAATATTACTGGATCCATTGGTTGAGCATTGCATCTATACCTAAACTGAACTCGTCATAGGGATGTCGATCGCCTTCACTTATGTCAGATGTATAAAGTTTGAGACTTTAGTCTTCGATTTCGGTTTTGCTCTGCCTCCTCCCACCCGGCTCTTATAACACTATCACTATTTTCCTCTCGCCGCTTAGGTCTACATGTTCAAGTATGACTCCACCCACGGCCGTTACCCTGGAGAGGTCTCCCATGACGGGGGCAAGCTCATCGTCGACGAACACGAAATCTCTGTGTTCCAGTGGTAAGTGAGGCAGCTGAGATCCATCTGATTTCCCATGAGGGAATTATTTTGATGAGGGCAGCTTTGGCACAACTGAGACGTTTGACCACTAGATGTGGCCATCTAAGCACTCCGGTTAAATCATTTAATTGCATAAAGGTTGGCCAGTTATATTTTGCCAGTTTCCCCTCCCAGTCTTTATTATACGGTGATGTAGAGGGAACGTTTCTGCTGACTAAAGCCTAAACGGAGTCCCCATCACATCAGTTTTACCGGCAGTTGTTTCAAGTCCTTTCAGCAATGGTGCCGCTCTGCAAAAGGCAACACCAACAGAAAGGGCTGTTTATAGAAGAAACATTCCTGTTGTACACTAAGCGTAAATATGGGAGGTTTTGTTTTTTTAAACCCCACAATCTACATTTTGGGAGACTTTTTTTCTTTACCTCCGTGTTAATTGAAATGTTATATTTTGCTATGATGTAGCTGTTTAGTATTTTGGTATCTGCATACTGTCAATGTGTTTAAGACTAAATAGAAATGATGAACATGCATCTTAGACTGTTCTTTTGTTTCTAGTATGAAGCCAGCGGAGATCCCCTGGGGCAGCGCTGGAGCCAAGTACGTTGTGGAGTCCACCGGCGTCTTCCTCAGCGTGGAGAAGGCCTCCGTATGTACTTGCACTCGTTCACATAGACTAATACACAGGCTGCCAGTCGGCCCGGTCTCTAACCCGCGCCCCTCTTTCCTCCTGTCCCATCGCAGTCTCACATCCAGGGCGGAGCAAAGCGTGTGGTGGTCTCTGCCCCCTCACCCGATGCTCCAATGTTTGTCATGGGAGTTAACGAGGACAAATACGACCCCTCCACCATGACCATTGTCAGGTAAAAAACACTTTCTGGTTTTGGACATGCATTTTCCTAGATTTGCCAGTCACTGTAATGGTGGTTGACTATTTCTGTGTTTCTGTTGATAGCAATGCCTCCTGCACCACCAACTGCCTGGCCCCCCTGGCTAAAGTCATCCATGATAACTTTGGCATTGATGAGGCGCTAATGGTACGTCCCAGTACACTTTAGTCCGGCCCGTGCTGTGACATGGGCTTTGTTAATAATGACACTGTATTGGTAAGTTTCTCATGTTTTGTGTACTGCGACGCTCCCCTCTGCAGACTACTGTCCACGCCTACACTGCCACCCAGAAGACCGTGGACGGT
Source organism: Gasterosteus aculeatus (assembly GCF_964276395.1). Classification (NCBI taxonomy): domain Eukaryota; kingdom Metazoa; phylum Chordata; class Actinopteri; order Perciformes; family Gasterosteidae; genus Gasterosteus; species Gasterosteus aculeatus. The sequence continues at coordinate 14,934,083 of NC_135707.1, read as the reverse complement.
CCCAGCGCCAAGGCCTGGCGTGATGGCCGCACTGCCGCGCAGAACATCATTCCAGCGTCCACTGGTGCCGCCAAGGCAGTGGGCAAAGTCATTCCTGAGCTCAACGGGTACGGGCTACCACATTAGTCATCATCATCTGATGATAACGTGGATCTTTGTCAATCATGGCCAGGAGTATATAAAAACAAACTGGGACAACGTCTAACATCCCTTCTTTTTTTTTTTTTTTTTTGGTCCGCTATCTCCAGTAAGCTGACCGGCATGGCGTTCAGAGTGCCAGTGCCCGATGTGTCGGTGGTGGACCTGACCTGCCGTCTGACCAAGCCTGCGTCTTACGCTGAAATTAAGGAAGCAGTCAAGAAGGCTGCACATGGGCCCATGAAGGGAGTGCTGGGTTACACAGAGGACCAGGTAACTCACAATCTTAATTTATTTGTAAGGCTAGTAATGACTGCTAGACTACACTTAAGTTATTGGTGATGGGGAAAAGATGTTCATTCATTTCATATACGTGGATTCGGATTAACATTTATTACTGTTGAGTGATTTTTTTTTTTTTTTTTTTCACCAATGATTTACATAAAAAGTCCTGTTATGGTTGCGTGGGGGATCCATTGCCTCAGTTGTACCTGGCTACACCAGTGTATCTGACTTGGCGCCGGGTTTGTTTTTGCAGGTGGTGTCCTCTGACTTCATCGGTGACACCCACTCCTCCATCTTTGATGCTTGTGCCGGCATCTCTCTCAACGACAACTTCGTCAAGCTCATTTCCTGGTTAGTTTACAAATGTCTTTGCTAGTTCCACACATGGGAAAGGAGAAGCGTTGCGCTGAGGCACTTTGATCTCTTCAAAACCAAATCATGAATTCCTCTTTCTGCTTCCCTCCCTCCAGGTATGATAATGAGTTTGGCTACAGCCACCGTGTGGCTGACCTGCTGCTGTACATGCACTCCAAGGAGTAGGCGCTTCCTGTCTAAAAAGGAAGCCAGAAAGGGACCACCCCAACTCTTCCCCCCCCCCCCCCCCCAACCCCACACTCCCTGCTCTTTTACACGGAGGCGCCACCCATAGCAAAGTCATAGCATCACAGACCTTCGCTCTACTACAGTAAACGTAGGCAGCATATGTGTTGAGTGTTCTGAGTTGATCTGTCTTTTCCTTTAATGACAAACCGTTGGTGACAGTATTTGTGTCTGTGTGCCCCCTTGCCACTTTAGATGTGTCCTTTTGCTCAGTGCTATGGTAACTACTGTATTCATCCCCCTGTTGTTTTAGTTAAAGGCTTAATCACCAGTGGATAGAGTTGAGCGGCAGAACTACTGTAACTCTGCGTGAAAGTAATAAAACCTAAGAAATAAATTTGAGAACCTCAAACTGTCGTCCTGGTTTTATGTCCTTTGTCTCAAAAAAGGTTGTAAGACAAATGAAAAATGTAACTGAATAATACATTTTTTTTTAATAGTAAACCAATCCTCAACATGAACCCAATAACTTAAGCATTTTCTCAATCTGCTTAAATGTCCGTTCCCATTATTTGGTCAGTTTACACTGCCGCCCCTTGTGGAAGCCATGACAGACTAACATTATTAAATGGAAGTCAAGTTTTCATTTCATACATTCCAAGCCATTAATTTTCATTTGCTTTATTTTTTTATTATCTAAATTAAATTTATATTCTAAATGATAACCAACTTAAATGAATCAATTGAAACCTTGCACATTAAACCCTGCTTCAATTTTTGGGGATATTATAGGCTGCATTTTGAATTGATTAATATACTTTAGTAGTCAAGGTCAACTTTCATTTTTCAGCTACTGAGGTTGGTCTCAAATGACCAGTTTTAGAAGAATATTCGATGTTTAGTGTGCAGCCTTATGGTTTCTAAGTTCTAATCAAACCTCCCTGACAAAACCACTTTAAATCGAGGGAGACTCGACGGAAAGTGTAGGCGGCATGCTGGCAGACCGTCCGTCCCAGTGGGGACACAGTGACGCTCTGTCCAAATACAACAGGCACAACTGGATCCCTGGGGAAGAAACCTCATCATCTGCAGAGATTTGTTTGATTCAGTGGGTCGTTTCAGGGTGTAGAGCTCTTCAGTGCTCCGTCATCAGCGTTTGTTTTCTCTACAGGGTGATCGATTCTGTCTTGTGATTTTATTTTCTGAAAATAGATTAGTTGCTCACTGAGTACATCTATAGTGCATCTTTGTCTACATATATGTTAGTGTATCTGTGAATATCTAGATTTTAGGACATCTTTGTGTACATCTAAATATTCATTCATTCTTTGTGTTTCTATATGTCAAAGTGGAACATTCATTTTTCTACTACAGTTACCAACTTCACAAAAGGGTTCTTTTACCATTTTACGGTTCTGACTCAAACAAGATAAAGGTCTCAACAGCAGGAATAAGTGTATCTCAAGGTACCAACTCTCAATTAGAAGCTTCTTCACCTGTTAAGTCCAATAAATCATTAACACCAGACGTCTGGATTCCTCACTTACCTCGGGCTCTTTTACAGTAGGTGCTGCGGAACCTTCATCGCCTTTTCAAACTCTTAAAACGTTATGATAAAGCGTTGTGGAACATGCAAAACAGCATTTAGAGTAAATGGGTGTGTGGACGGTGTATTTGTATCGATGGCGCTTATCCACTGAATACATTCATACAGTGCATAAATGCTACGCTATAAATACACATGTATGTAACCTAAAGGGTGGAGACCCGGATCGGGCCGTCTGTACCTCGCATCGGTGTGTTTGTGGTTGCATGACGCACCTTGTGGAACCCGTTAGTAAACGACCACTGGTGCAGTCGGACACATTTTGAGGTTGAGCTCATCCAACTTCCGTTTGTCACTCGACAGCCCGCAGCGTCTCTCCAGCCCTTCAAACACAGTAAGCGCTGACACGGAAAAGCTCTGCTTTAAATGTGCTGTCGTGTTGAATGAATGGTGGATTAAAGGAGGAGTTGTGGTCGAATACGACGGAGATAAAGTGTCCTCGAGGCTTGTTCTCGTCGATATAGAAACGTGTCCGGCGACAAGATTGTAAACGTTAGCTCAGCTAACGTAAGCTTCTGCCGAGAACATTCATTTCCTCAAATACTTTAGCTTTGTATCGTCAAATAACTCTGCAACTGAGGTAATAAATACACCTGCTAAACACCTTTAATAGATGATGACAGACTTGCTATTGCTTTAACCTGTGAGCTTGTTTTTATCGACGGAGCTCCAGCACGACACGGTGTGTGTGTGTGTGTGTCCGTCGATGTAACGTTAGCATCACCCTTCATAACCTTCTGATGACGTCACGTTTGTCTGCAGCTGTAACGGCAGTTCGGTAGAAATAAACACGTGACACCAAGAAGAAAAAAGTAAATAATGTGTCCACAAATCAAATAATCGATTAGCCAGTCAACAAGTCAGCAGTTTGGGGTTTTTTCATTTAAGTCGGTTATATTATTTGCTTCTAGCTTCTCGCTTGCAATGATCTGACGCTTTGTCTGTCTTCGGTGACAGTGAGCTTACATTTGGTATGTTGATTTCGGTGTTAAACCAGATATTGTTTGGTCTCCTCTGCCTCTCAAGTGGTTATTTCACTCAATGGGTGTGTAAGAAAGAAGTGTCCTGTAACGCCATTCTGTGAAGTAACATCTTCTCTCTTTCTCTCCAGCGAGCTGAGTTTTGGGACCAGACATCATGACACTGTTCCACTTTGGGAACTGCTTCGCCCTGGCCTATTTCCCTTACTTTATAGCATACAAGTGCAGTGGCCTGTAAGTGTTTGGAAGAGAGATCTGCAATATGTGATGACTGTTGTACAAACCGTGTGATATAAAAGCATTGTTACGTAGTTTGTACTCCTTTGTTGCAGCAACACATGCTCAAGAGACTAAGCAGTCTGTTAATAATCTGCTTAGTGATGCCAGAGGTTTGGGAGGACTCCCAGATAATCTCTAACACTACGGTGTACTCTTGGATTTGGCCGTACTCTTGCATAACAATATAACTTGATTCGATGAACATTGTTCCACTAAAGTCTTGTATCCCAAATGGCCAATTTCCGCTCAGACCGCTTGGTCTCTGTACCTCGTTATTTTTCTATTTCCCGCCGTATGACGTTGTGTTTGTTTGTCCAAACCTTAGTTCAGAGTACAATGCCTTCTGGAGATGTGTCCAGGCTGGAGCGACCTACCTGTTTGTCCAGCTGTGTAAGGTGAGTGCGCTTTTCTCATTATTAAATGATCCTTCATCGAGGAGCCGAGGAAGCGCCGCAAAGCACAAACTATGCTTTACTAAAGTTTTCATCTTTTTTTTTTTTTGTGCGTTTGTGTTTCAGATGCTGTTTCTCGCTACATTTTTCCCCACGTGGGAAGGGGGAGCTGGAGTTTATGATTTTGTTGGGGTGAGTGTCAGAACACCAGAGACATTTCTCACACTTAGTCCTATTTTGTGATATATTATTGAAACGTATGTAAAGTAAGCCAGTAGGAGGTTGTAATGTGTTGTTCTGTTTTTCAGGAATTCATGAAGGCCACAGTGGACCTAGCCGACCTGTTGGGTCTCCATCTTGTTATGTCTCGTAATGCTGGTAAAGGGGAGTACAAGATCATGGTGGCTGCCATGGGTTGGGCAACGGCTGAACTTGTGATGTCCAGGTGAGCAGTAATGCTGCTGCTGGTGCAGAAGAAAAAAATATTAGCTTCAAACTGTTGTGCGAATGATGTCCTGTTGTGGCCCTCCAGATGTCTTCCTCTGTGGGTCGGAGCCAGAGGGATTGAGTTTGACTGGAAGTACATCCAGATGAGTTTTGACTCTAACATTAGTTTGGTGAGTAGCTGTGCTCTTCTGCTCTGTTCACTATTCTATGCTGTGTGTTTGTAGTCAATTCGTCTGTCCTACACCATTACATACACCATTCTCTGCTGGCTTATATCAGCCTCTTGTGTTTCATCTCGCCTCCTTCCACCATGTTTTCAGAGGAGCTGTCCCATTTTTGCTCATTTTTTTCAGCGCCCACAATGTTGATAGCAATGGTCTGTAGAATCTATAAAAATGATATTAATGATAATTGATTTGCATCCTTGCTTGTCCAAAAACAAGAATTTCTTTGTCTTTCTGTTGCTAAATATTATAATGCATTTGTATATAATGCATTTGACAAATGTGTACATGATGGGACACTTCTTTAAGTGTTAGTTATTCTGTGTGCGTATAGATCCATTACATCGGCATGGCAGCAGTTGTGTGGATGTTCACACGATACGACCTTCCTAAGACCTTCAGGCTTCCTGTTACTGTGCTGCTGGCTCTCTGCGTCTACAAGTCCTTCTTAATGGAGTAAGTCTTTAACACATGCCTTTGCTCAAAACCAACACCATCGGACATAACACACACAGTACACAGAGAGAGGAGTGGTGTGAGAGTAAGATGCCACATGAGATCAGTATTCATCTTCTCATCTAACGTTGGACAAGAAAGTGGATAAGCATATTTCCAAAAGGGAATTTTCTACAATAAACATTTTGTTTAGGTTTGACTGAAACGCCTATGTGGTGGCTGCACCTTATTTTGTGTGCCACAGGATGGCGCTAGTTAACAGCAATAGCATGAGCAATAGGAATAAATACGATACCAATATATGCATGCCTGTTCACCTCTATGCTTACTTTTATTAAACTGTAGACAAATGCATCAACAAGTGGAAGAGATGGGACTCAGTAATGCCAATGCACCGTTCAATTTTGTTCCTAACCTTGTGTTTATCTCTGTGGTGCCCTCAGGTTGTTCGTCCATGTCTTCCTGTTGGGCAGTTGGACAGTGTTGTTGGTGAAAGCCGTGCTGACTGGTGGCATCTCTCTCTGCTCGCTGTTTCTCTTCGTCACTCTGGTCCACAGCAACTAAGCACAACTTATTAGTCTCAGTTCAACCTGCAACTGTGGTCCAGACTTGACGGGTTGTCATAAATCTGCAGCTGACTCCTGATACCTTTTCAGTCTGAGTAACAACGCCAAAGACTACTTAAAGTGCTTTTAACGTTTGGTAATCTGGACTGATCTGATGTTATAACAAGGCTAAACTACCAGCTGGCAAGCTAACAAGTTCTTCCAGTTTTATCCGCCTAAACAGATCATCGATGGCAGACATGCGCTGAAGCTTTGTTTGCTGTCAGTCCTCCAGGGAAAGCTGCAGTTTGAGTGGTGACACCGGGAAACATCTGTAATGTGATTGGCTTAGAACTTAGAAAGGTTTTGTTAAAAATTGAATTTCATAAATATCGTTTTTTGTTGTGTTAATTGGATAGTAATGTGAATGACCTGATACTTCCTGAATAGTTCATTGTGTGCCCACCCAATTATCCATTTATTTATATTCTAGTGAAGTTAAACCTTAACGGTAGTAAGATTTCTTTTTCACATTTTTTTCATCATTTGTATTAAAGATTTAACTAAAAAACATGGCCACTGTGTGAATAAGTCCTGTCAGCATTCTGACCACATGTTGAATTGTAAGCATCTGTGATTTTGACATTAAAATTATAACTCCACTTTTTGTTCCATCTTGCTCTTTTATCTGAGAAAATCATTTTAAACCTGTTAAACCGTCAGTCAGTCCTTCAGTCAGTCAGTCAGATAGAGCTGTAGATGAAATATTTGATCTCCCATTGTGATACTCGGTGTTTCCCCTACAGTTGAACAAGGGGCTCACCCCCCCCCCAAGAAAATCCACTCTGTTGTCCACTCTGTTCTGCCCGACATGTGCTCGCATATGCGGGCACATTAGCACCAGCGGACTGCAACGACTAGAAACCCTCCTCCGTCCTCCGGGTTTCATTTATGTTGGTCAACAACCGTGTGTTGTCGTCGTCCATCGGGTTTGTCTTATCTCATCCACAAATCGTGTGTCTTATCTCATCCACAAATCGTGTGGCCTAAATGTTTTCGCTCTGATCCAGCACTTCTACACGCGATGGAGCGGCTGAACTACAAAAGGAATGTTGAAGAACACGGCGTGTAAAGATGTCCAGCGATAAGCAATCCAGTGACAAGTGTGTTCTAACTTGTTACAACGAATTGCCCAAAATTGTTATCACCGAACAGATTCACCATGAAATGCTGGAAATAACCTTTATTTCTAAAGTAATATACACCAGTTGTGTGTAGTGAAATGACACGGACTTTGCTCCAAATAAAAAATATTCTACCTTCTCATCGCACAACATACCTCTTGTTACGTATGCTCACTTTTCCTGCCGTTCAAGCTCTCGCTGCCCTCCCTCCCTCCCTCCCTCGGCCTCTCCCCGCTCTCTCACCTGGGATCCACTGCAGTCTGACAAAGCCGTCATTGAAATGACACAATGCTCTGTTGTTACGTAATACGCATGCACGCGAACACTGCCTCCTCTCTTCGCTGCTGATGCTGCTCGTGTGTTGGGAGCGAGATGGCGGCTGCAGTGACATTCGCCTGACCGTGTGCATTGCAGGGAGAATTAAAGGAGCGTGACTCTACCGACCTCGGCCCATGCAGGTCAACGCACAATTCACAAGACTTAAGAGTTTCAGCATATTCCAAAGCACACCAATCAACAGCTGCACTGCAAGTGGGCCAGTTTCTACCTGCTGTCCCCAGCCAGATGTTTTAAGGCAGCCTAAAGCTCTCAATGAGTTAACACAGCACGTTGTTGATGGAGCAGGAAGAACCCATAAAAGTCAATCCATTTGTGAGGAGTTTAAATAACGGTTACACACACGCGTTTTTCCGTCGCCGTCGGCATTGCAGCGATGTGATGTGTTTCACTTCAATAGGCCCAAAATAGGCTTGTGTAGGCTTGTGGAAGCACACAACAATCCTTTAACATGTGCCTCAGCATATGAACTACTGAACAGTGACTGATTCGCTGCACTGCATGCCATTCAAATTGCAAGGTGGGAGAAAAAAAAGTGAGTCAGCTCTGAATAGGAGACAAAGATCAGCTCAGAGAAGACGGGCCTACATGAGTAACCGCAGAGCGAGAAGACGGAGCAAAGCGAATCCAACGAGCCAGCGATTCTCTTGAAAACCTCGAGCCGGGCACAAGCATCATGTCCTCCGAGGCGTACATCCAGTACCGCGGCATTCTCCTACCTCTTCTGGCTCACAGCAGGGAGAGCTTGGAGTATGCCGAAAAGTTCTCTGTGGAGGACTCCGACGTGTTTGCCGTGACCTACCCCAAGTCAGGTACAGTACTTTCTTTCATCACTTTTACCAGTTTCTCTCCGCTTTTTCCACTATTCCCTGAAAAGACATGAACAACATGTAGACACACAACAGGTATTTGATCATCGTTACCTTTTCTTTTCTAATGAGGAAAAGACAAGTAGGTCCCCCCCCCCCCCCCCCCCCCTCCTCCTCCTCCTCCTCCCCCGCGTACGTGAACGCAGCATCAGCTGCGTCTCTCTCCGCTCACCTCCGCGGCGCGATGTCCTCCGAGGAGAAGTACACGCTGTACTGCGGACTTATGCTCCCCAAAGAGACGCACTCAGCGGAGAGCTTGAAGTTTGCGCAGGATTTCGCGTTTGAGGACCAGGACGTCATAGGTGTAGTTTACCCCAAGTCAGGTGGGTGTTTTTCGGAGGATTTGTACTCCGGGTTTATTGTATCAGCGGCTCGAGTGGCCGAACGTGTTGTTAGTTTGCTCGACGCGGTTCGATCGCCGGGATTTAGCTTATTTCTAAGTTCTTAGTTTTTAGTTTTTAGCGGGGTGAGTTACCGCACAATGATCGCTCTCGTCTCTTTTTAAAACGGTTTTTCGTGATTCAGACGAATGAAAAATGCCCATTCGCATTTCCAAGGGCCACAAAAAAAGTGTTTTTGTCCAAGCTCAACCCCCCCCCCGATAGGTACATTTTTTGTGAATATAATACTTAAACCTTCCGTTAGAAAGTTTCATTGCATTGATTTTTGGGAGCCCATGTGAACGAAAGCAGCACCGAGAGGCTGCGTCATTCAATCAGATCCGTCCACGTGACTCGGATGAGGCGAATAAGAGCACCTATATAGAAAGCTACATTCTTCTAGGTCGTCTAGTTCATTCAGTATCATTTAAAAACACACTCCCTCTCAGCACAGATGAGTTCTCGGTGGTGTGGTGAGAGGAAACACCTCCCTTTGTTTCTCATCACATGTTAATCATCAACAAGGGTCTTTTCTCTTTGAGACTTGTGTTAACCTTTACTGGCTGTGCAGGGAAGACTTCTTCTATGCTCCAGGGCCCCTTCTTCTAATCCCCCTTCCTTTCTGCTGCACTGTATTTCTTCTTGAAGATTTATTTATACACGCTGGGTAAAACAGATACAATACGTGGTTTTCTCCGGTCGCTGCGTCCACACATTCATAAAAAACCCTGCTCCTTCTACACCGATCTCTCTCTGTCCCTCTCGCTCGCCATACCCGCCCCGTACAACAACATGTAATTCGACCTCGCTCTTCACAGGTACATAGCCCTCATTTGCCAATTCATTCAGGGCAACCCCGTCTTCCGCAGTCCATTAGAGGGTGCAGCAGTCGTTGGCATAGTTATACATAGTTATATTAGCGGTCCTTTGTGCAGGTCACACGTAGGGCGTGGGACAATCCTTGGTTCATGTATCAGCAAGAATCAGCAAGGTCATAACACCACCTATGCGACCAGAGCATGCAAGAGCAACTCAAAACAAAATATCCCAGGAAAACAACAGAAAAAATAACAGTAACCTGACAGCCTTTGTGCCTTGTATACATGGTACATCAAAGTGCCTTAACTCTGGAACTGTCCATGAACCTAATGGACTCAGTGAGCCACCTATTCACCAAACCTGTCTGGAGGTCAGGGTCTGCGACCCGGCCTGTGACGACCCTGGGGAGGTCTTTCTGTCGTTCCACCCCCACCGTCCTGAGCGTCCTCGGTGGAAGAAGAATCCGTTTCTGGCCTGCCAGGTCCACCGGCTCACTTTGTTTCCTGGCCGAACGTCATATAATTAGGGGTGAGATGAGTAGCACGTTGCCTGGTTGCTCCGTAGGCCATGACTGCGTAAGGAATCATAAGCTCCCAGTCCCAGTGGCAACGTTCAGCCGTTGTGGGTATAGGATCTGTCTCAGGGTGGAATTGAGTCGTTCCACTTGGCCCTCAGACTGTGGTTGGAATGATGTGGTGCGTGTCTTTTTCAATGCTGAATAATGAGCACGCTTTCTGGAACACTTCAGGCTAAAAATTGCGGCCTTGGTCGCTGTGCAGGACCTGTGGGGCCCCGTAACGACACTCTGAGGCAAGCACTGCAGCCACGGTTACAACCTTTTCAATTTTGTTCTGAAGAATGTGAACTGCGGTCGAGAGAACAGCCCTCCACATTTTACGATTGGTTCTCACAGAAAGACGAGAGCTGAACAAGTTGAGTACTCATAGCATAGATTCCAAGAGGTACGACCTCACCAGGGTAAGACCAAAACATGCTCTAGTGTGCTTAAAGCAGGAATGTGCTCTTTTGCTCATTCATTGATTGAGTTAGGCTCATACAAAGCTTTGCAAGGATGTCAATATCTGCAATGTCCATCCAAATAAATATCTATAAATCTGCTTAAAAAATCCCAAGAGTAAGGACCCTAATATTAAAGTAATACAAGGATGGATGTCTGTACATCCAGGCATACAATGCAAACAGAAACCGGTAATTGTTAATTCTTCATACTAACCGGTTGGACAAACTGAAATCTAATGTGGGCTAAAAAAAAGGGCTCAAGTCTCCTGATCTTTGACCACAGTTGTATTTTACTTACGTTAGACTCAAGTACTTGCAGCAGTCTTGTCACGTTTTGTCTCCTTGTGTCTCTTGTTTTTAAAGGTACTATCTGGATGCAGGAGATCCTCCCACTGGTTCTGAATGGGGGGGATCCGACGCCGGTCCAAACCATTCCAAACTGGGACAGGGTCCCGTGGCTGGAGGAAAAACGATTAGCACTGGTTGTGGATAAGATGGAGTCTCCACGGGGGCTTGTCACACATTTCCCTTATTACCTCATGCCTCCTTCCTTCCACACCTCCAAAGCCAAGGTAACCGGGTGGAGGTTTTGTGGGATGTTCCTTTGTGATCCCTTTAATCCACGCTGCTACTGTGGTGTAACCGTCTTTCACCTGTTTGTCATGGCCACATTTCCATAACGCATAAAATCATGACACCGCAGCGCCTCGTGTCTCTGCCGTAGGTGATCTACGTCATGAGGAACCCTAAGGACATCGTGGTGTCTTCATACTACTTCCATAAGATGGCCGAATTCCTCGACAAACCGGGGACTTTCGATGAATTCATGGAGAAATTCCTGGAGGGCAAAGGTCAGCGGTCTAATGACAAAGAGATTGTTTATTAAGAAAATGTGTGAATTGCAGCAGAGTATTAACACGCGGTCAGATTTGAGATGGTGAAAGAACAGCAGTGGTTGTTTGTGTTTACACACTGTGGTCTCCTGTGGGCAGTGCTGTTTGGAAAGTGGACAGACCACGTGAAGAGCTGGAGGAGCACCGATCTGGGAGACAGAATAATGTACATCACATATGAAGAAATGGTTCAGGTAAAACACTCCCATGGGCTTCTGTTAGCTTTTCGCAACAACAAAAATGGAGGCATTAAATGTCTTGTTGGCCGTATAGTTAAGCAGATGGTGTGTTGGATCCCCCGCGCGGTGAACCGCTAGTGTCTCTGCTACAGTTCCAACTAATGAGAGGGGACCTTCTTTTTGATATTTCCCATCTTTAAATTGGGAACTTAATCTGTGTGTGTTTGGGATATTTTTTTTTATTATTGATGATTTTTAATATTATTTTAGTAGAAGTATTTAATCCAAAGCAGACTACAGTCAATATATAATCAGAACACACTGTTCACTGGTATAAGACACACATTGCATCGTTTCAGTGGCTTCGGGGAAAGCAGTTTAACAAAATGTCCACACAGTGAGCAGTGAATGGAGCACGTCCATAACACAGCCGCAGCGGTATCAGCGAGCTCCGATTGTAGAAAACCATGCAGAAAACTCTTTATTGGAAAATGTGCATTATAGGATGAATGCAGACTGCTGTTGCTTTACACCGATGTGCGGCTCTTTTAGGACCTCCCCGCAGCGCTCAGGCGTATTTCAGACTTTCTGGGCCGTAATCTAAGTGAAGAAGCCATTCAGAAGATTGCAGAACATTGCTCCTTTGCGACCATGAAGAGGAACAGCATGTCCAACTTCAGCCTGGTACCTAAGGTGTACATGAACTCCGACACGTCTCCATTCCTCAGAAAAGGTGAGGTTCCAATTGGATTATTAGAATTGAAGAGTGGGATTCTAAACGGATATGTTTGTGGATTTTCAGTTTCAACAACAACAAAAAATGTCTGATTGCATTTTTAGTTGATTTTATTTCACATCAGCGATTTGCTGTTTTCATGCGTCTGTCCTGGTGTGTGTGTGTGTGTGTGTGTGTGTGTGCTTTTGTGTTAGGTATTGTGGGAGACTGGAAAAACCATTTCAGCCCTGAGCAACTGGCTAGATTCTCATCGGTCATTCGCAAAGAGCTGGAGGGAGAGAACTTCTCTCTGCCGTGGAGCCTGGATTGATCATCAGTTGAAGTAAAGAAAGAGGGCAGAAGAGCTGTAGAAGTAATAAAGTCAAGACAAATAGGTAAAGTGTGCCAAGCGGCACCAAAAGTCTCAGTTACACGTCATTTTAATATTAGCGATGTGACTAAGGGCCCTCTATTGATTTTGAAAACACTAACCATGATTAAAACTAGAGAAGTGCACTAAATAGACGGAACCATTGTTGCATTTGATTAAATTAATAACAACAATTGTCCAACCTGTGCAAGCAAAACTGAAAAGGAAAAGTTCCTAATCTTCCTCCACTAGGGACTCTTCTTTCTTTTTTGTTTTTAATTGTTTGTTTTTTCTTTAAAATCTTTTTTCCTTCCTAAAGCTTAATATGCAATGAAATTGTATAATTGTGTTATAGTGTACTTCCTGATTGTATGTTTTTTCTATATTAATACTTGCCGTGCCCCTTTCTGTGTTGTCCCACAGTAGCCCTCGGCTGTATGACTCACAGTAGGCCAATTTAAGGTGGTTCATAAAAGTCAGCAGAGGAATGTGAGCGGAGACGAGATGACTCATTTACACACCATTCATTTTCATTTTTCAACATAAGCGGATATAATAGATTATTCTGACACTAACCTTTCATCTTGTGAGGCGAGGGCCTGAAAAGAAATACATAAAACAATAAAAGTTCTGAAGTTGTCAGTGCACAGTTTAGGGCATTTATTTAATACGTTTTACTCTCTGATGTGAAGGTTTTTTAAGGCTCTTTCCTCATAAAATGAGAGTTAATTATAAATAGTGTTTTGTAATTTTACAATTTTTTTTGTTAAAATTTCATTGGAGACGTTTCATATTTTGAATAAATTAACGAATAAATATCAGCTAATTGCATCATTTTTTCCCCCCCTCCATCTTCAATCTTTAATGCTTTACATGTACACATTTTATTATGACAGTCTGAACACACCTGCGCCGTCCTCACTGTTTACCTTCTTTTACTCTCAGTCGGCATCCAAAGCTGGCTTACAAAAAAGAGTTCTTAAAGGGCTCAAAATGTCTGCCTGAGAGCCCTCAAACAGTCAGCAATTTGACAACGGGACATTCCTAAACCCTCACAGAGTTTACACCTCTGTGAGCGCCTCACGTGTGCATTGGAATCGGGCAAATTCTTTGGAACGTAATTGGTTGTTTGTCCTGCCTGTCCAGCTGGTAACTCTCGGAAACTCTGTTAGATAAAACCTTGAATATACATGTTTGAACGTGTATCAACGAGAGACATTGTTTAGTATTATTGAGATAGGTAATTATTATTATTATGTTCTGTTTCCACGACAGTAAAGCCAGACAGATGTTGCTGCAGATCTCTCACTGAGTCTAAACACACCCGAGTCAACCAATAGATGGCAGACACACATCACTGTTTGTGTTCACTCCTCAGGGCAAAGTGTTCACAGAATACAAATACAATCACCCATGGAAACATAAGGAAAACTACATGGCCTGACGGACACACAAATACAAACACTCACAGGTCATAATAGTAAAACATTATATAGAGTCTGTGTATATTCACAGGGACCTTAGAGTTTAGTGACTGATGCTGCTATTAAACATTTTTATTGACACATTTAAATTTGAAAATGTCCTACTGGAATCCTTTATGAGTAAATCTCCAGTTGTTTAGACAAAGCACTTCAGACGGGAAAACAACACTACAAGAGGACAAGTATGTTTGTCATTGATCTCGGTCTGGCAGCTATACAGAATATATTAACGTTACAATCCCCATTGTGACCACCCAGATTCATTTCTGAACTTTTAATTCCTGCTGACTGAAATACTTTGTGCAGGTTTTTCTACTTTTACCTTTAGCCCTATGTTTTTTCTTTTTGGAAAACTATGACTAATACAGAAAAGTAAAATCCATCCATTTCACTCCAGCCATCCATTATAAATGCACTCAACCTCAGACATTTCTCTTTACACTATCTGTAAGTACAACTTAATCTGTGAGGACTATCTGGAACTACAATTTACAACTTACAGTTTTTGTCTGATAAGCCAAGCAAGGCTGAACGTTAGTCCTATTAATAATAAGCAATAGTCTCGATGTAATCGATGCTGTAAACCTGTTTTGGCCTGTTTTTTTGTGCATTTTGTGGTTTGTGTTTATTATGTCCTCTCTTTTCTTAAGCACATAGTGACTTGTATCCATGACAATTGATATGTAAATACCCTTTACTTACTTACATTTCAGCTCAGATAGATTTAACAAACCATATGAAGTGACTTATTTTTCCCTTTCAATTGTACACAACCCTGTAAATGTAACATTACATCTCGCTGTTAAATTGGTTAATAGAATATCTCCCCTGAGTGTGTGTTTGTGTGTCCCTCCCATCTATCCATCTCTCCCTCCCCTGAGTTCTGACACCACCTCAATTACATGGTGGCCTTTTGTGCCTTGGGCAGGGTGTGTGCGTCTAAGTGTATCTCTTGAGGCAGACGGTGTGGTGCCTGCCGCAGGACACCCACCTCGCCGCCGCCGTGGGCCCACTGGTTGGTCCTGCCCTGGGCTGCCCACAGGATGCCGGCCTGCTTTGATGCCCGCTTCTCGTCAACATGCTGTAGACACACACACTCTCACAAGAAAGCCAATAACTCCTTAGAAGATGCTGTAATCTTTGTAAAGTCTGTGACAGCCAGTCTGCCAAGTCTTCATAAGTCTGTTGACTTCCTCCGCCTGGAGAAATGCCATTTATCCGCCTGAGTCCAGGGCAGTGTAAACGGTTTTAATCTGTTGCGGTGCGGCCAATACAGACGAGTAGCGCCAGAGGGAGGGAGACAAGGAAGGAGAAAGAGAGAAAGATAAGAGTGTTTTGTTTTTCAGGAACTCTATATGTGACCTTTCTTGGGAAACCTGTGACCTGACCTCGTCCACGGTGGCATCGTGTTTTCGCAGCTGGAATCCATTTCGTGCCTTTATCGATTTGTCAGTCAAAACATGGTTCCCATGTTCCCATTGAGGGAGGGTCACATCATGTTTCCTTCTGGGTTTTCCAAAGTGTATAAAAGCTCATGTTCGCCCCAAAAAGCTTTGTCAGATCTTCCTGCTCCTCTGAAGGAGAGGGAACAATCTGCCCCTTTTCCGCTGAATTGAATCATTTGACTTCTGTCTGTATTTACGGCTTGTGTTGATGATTTCTGTACTCTTTATGATTTTTCCTCTATTCTAGTTAGCAATAAATACTTAATCACAAAGCGTGTTCAATATACTTTTGATTTCTCTCTCAAGGGCTTAATCCACAAATTTCCACCACAAAGAGAATATAAGGTTTCGATGTGCTGAGATGGACAGATTTGGTGAAAAGCTCAAATCCGATCATAGTCAGCTGTAAGAGGCACAAAAAAGGCAAAGTTACCAAAAACATAACGAGGCATATCTGTCCCTCGGCTTTACAAGCACCAAGTTGCACCAGATTTGCAGACCACTGCCCTGAACGGAACATTCACATTGCTAAATCGCCTGAGTACAACGTCCCTGTTATTTACACAGCGTCCTCAGCCAGCGCTGCACACGTCCATATCGCCCCATGTAGACGTCTGCAGATGTTACCAGCGATGCACACACGTCTAAACATCCTCTCCTCACTTTTTGAATGATACAATAAAGTCATTAAGCATACAGATGCAGCATCTCCCTTGTGTGCTTTCTTGTTGTATACAGTAAGTGGCATTATGTTGTGTTTGTAGATAATTATTCAACTTTTTACCAGATCTACGACACACAGTTTAGAGCAGAAGGGATGTTCTCTTTTTTTTCATTCTTGAATTTTTTGCTATTAACGCTCCAGAATGTTAACCTTTTAATAAAAATGTACGTTGTTTTACATTTATTGATAAGAATGTATTTATTTCTTGTGTGCCATCAATCCACACAATGTGTCTGTGTGTTTAAGATTGAACAAACAAGTTCTTCTGAACAACTGCTTTCCCCTATTTTAATTCACTACCACAGCTTTATTTTTATTTTTTCCCCAGTAATCTTTCCAAATAAGATTAAAAATCTCTTTTCGACGGTCTCCTGGCCATGACGGCAGCGTGAAGCAAGTTTCACACTGGACTTAAAACAACAAACAAATTCACAACAAAAGAAATGTCACAACAACAACAGACTCATCCTGTTTTTCTACCATACATACTGACATACGCATGCTGGCTCCACCGTTCCTCCCGTCCATCCCTGCGCTGTCCACACATCCCTCCATCCCCTCTTCCCTCCGCTACGAACGCACCACATACGCTGACAGGACGCATCCACAGGGGACAGGGGACGTATACGGGGAGACATTCTGCCACGTAAGCAGGCAGGCAGCATACGCAGACATGCAGTGAAGAACATACGTTGGTCACACACACGTACGCAGCCACACGCACGCTCTTCAGTCACGCCCCACCCAGGGTGTCTGCAGTTCCGGGCCGTCGGGCAATTAGCGGTAATGGCAGGAAACTAGTTAGTGTTATCTGCTGCCATGGCGGCCTCCACTGGCTCTGACGGACCCGGGCCCGGTCACGTAGAGAGACAGCCGGGCAGAAAGACTGGGAGGGAGTAGGACGTGGTCGGACGTCCCAGACAAATGTCCCGATGAGGACATCCATATCATTCACCTGCTTGGCTTCATCTTAAATTAGACGTGAGAGACACGAGGGAACCTAGAAACGTGGTGTTTAGCCACATTTTGTCTTGCTGCTGTCATTCTCTGTCATTCTGTGCTCATTGGGACGAGGCAGAACTACAACAACATGGTACCTGGTACTTAACCAGCGATATGTACCAGTCCTTGAATCAACAGGTCCTCTCGGCTATTTTCAGTAGCAGGATGACATAAAGTCTTATCTGTGTGCCACTGCTTCAGCTACACTGCTGCTCCTGGCTGCAGTTGCGATGTCTCTCTATTGTTTAAGCCGCCCGTCTGTCTTCCTGGATGCATGTAACCACGCACATGTCTGGCTGGGCGTGTTTTGGACAGGGGGTGGGGAGGCACGGCAGTATGAGTGGTACCGCACATCGCAGAGAGGATGTGATCACGGAGGCCCAAATAAGAACAAGCTAAAATAAACAGCAGGAATCCCTGAGTGAGGCTCAGACACAACTGTCACGTAGGTCCTGCGAGCGGCAGGTCACATCGTCGGACTGGCGGGCCCACGCGGGTGGACGGACCCCTGCGACTGTATTGGTGCAGCATTTATATCAACATCTGGCAGGATAGTTCAGAGACTAATTAAAACATAGTCATACTATTGGGTTGTCTTGGAGCTCAGAATGTGGCTGGTGCCAAATTACTGTTTATATCAAACTGGTTGTTAATGGGCCTGCGAGCAAACACTTAAATATCAAAGTGGAGCTTCTGGTCTTGTGATCATGCGGTTGAAAACCGATGCAGTTGAAAATCCCTTTGTTTGATCTCAGTTTAATCGAACACATTTCAGTTGATTTCCACATCGTTTGCAAACATGAACTAGTCAAACTCAATATGTGGCTTCAGCAGGTTCAGTTACTCCATCTCTTTTATCTTTTGCTCTTCAATAGAAGAGAAAAAAAAGACCAAGAAACATATTTATTTAAAAGGCTGTAAGATGGTGTTAATGATACAGTAGCCAAATTAGTTTACTGTTCATCGTGTGCTACTCTTCACAACATGCTGAACCGCCGAGGGAGATGGGAGTTGCATTCTACTGTTTGTTTGTTGTGCTTAACAAATAAAAAGGTCTCAATCCGCACTAGATGCTTGGAAAAGGCCGGCTAACAAATAACTTGCACTACCGTGTGGAGAGGCTTCGCACCAATATACCGAACACTGGTGTCACGGAACCTTTTACATACACAACAGGCCTTTTTTTAATGATGTCTGCTAAATGAGGGGCCGCATGTGTTTGGAAGAAAACATCCTTAACGGAAACTCTAGTAAAATACCGGCTGCTGGCAAACAGCTCGCAGCTGGCTGACTTTATTCAGTAATCGGATTGCATGCAAAATAAACTGTAACTCAAATAAACAGGGGTCTGTTCTTGTAAATATTCTTTGTGTTACTGAGCTGGGATGTGGTCAACAACTTCACATTCAGTTAAAAATGTCAACGTAAACTTCCCCCATTGTATCAGACGTACGTTATTTATGTAATCCTTTGGTAACTTACACATTCTAAATGGACAACAAATCTAATTTTAAACTTCCCTGCGCATGTTCATGGGTCTAAATTCATTCTTGCAGCATTTAAGAAGAGCAAGTTTGGGCCAAACCAGAAACTTCCACATGCTGTTTTGTTGTCTACATAAAAGACAGTTGATTAGTCTAATCAAACATGAAAAGACACTTTCCAGACAAGTGGACTCCCAAAGCAGCCTGCCATCCGTCTTCCTTCTATTGTTGTTGCTGATTGTATTTTGGATTTCAGTGACTTGCAGTAACAATGACAGCGGCAGGCTTCAGATGACAGATTGACGGTGGACAGAATGAGTGTGAGTGAGTAATCCATCATTTCTTCACTAAATTTAGCATTTTTCCCTCCCGTTTGTCAACAGATCTGAAATGCTGTCACAAATTACTTGAGTAATAAAGCGAGAACATTTATGTGGGACCCAGATTCTCAAACTTTGTCCGGCATCCTATTGCTGTGTGTTCATAAACATCTCAGTACCATTTTAATCAGTTGTTCTTCTTGATGAAAAACAAAGTAATTGTTTGCTCTGCACACTTTGCTCTTTGCAAAGTGTGCTCTGTAGTTCTCAGTTCTCACACTCCCATTGATGTTGCAGGACCGGAGCGATGGGACATCAGCAGCTGGATCATCCAGAGCCGATTTAGATGTTCAGATGAAAGATTTGATGGCTACATCAGGACTGTTTAGACTGCCCAACTGTTTGATGAGCGACGTGGCTTCCCTCTCGCCTCCTCATTTCAAGCCGCTCATCTCTCTGTGAGTGAAGCAAAGCGAAGAAATCCTTGATGCTAACCGGGCGGACGGACAAATGTTGCCAGGCAGCTTCTGTCACCTTTCCTGTACAACACAAGAGGCCAAGAAGAGAGGAGCACAGAGCAGGAAGCAGGCCGGGTCACTCCCGTCGATGGCTGGAGATGGTCTGGCTAAATGCTGGAGCGCTACGGAATAGACACAACACACACTGTGTACGAGAGGAAGACGCTCTGCAGGGTTTGTTTGTCAGTTGTTTACCTGACAACAATGGTTGGCTTAAACACAGGTTTAGATGACCTCAGGGCTCTTTCACTGTCTTCTCTGTGTGTAAATATACACTAGATAAATATAGCCCGGCGCTGCGTTGCTATCATTTTATATTAATAACAATGGAGAATTTAGAGAAGTTTCTTTTGTGGAGAGTCGTCCGGTCTGACACTATTTTAGTAACAGTGATTATGTTATAGACGTGAGCACAAACCATGGCTGTGCTTGAATAAGCAATACTCTGAACACTTTTACATTATTGTTTTTGCAATAACTAAAAGATCCTGGTGGTAGATGCAGGTTTGTCCTATTAAGTACATAGTAGTTTTACCTATTTTATTTTACAGTAAAGATAACACGTTTTGGTTAACATGTAGTTGTATAATTACAAAATATTCAATATTTTTGACCAGAGCTGGGTGATTAATGGAAGGCTGCAGCAAATTGGTGCAAATCATTGCAGTTTCTGGAGCTTGACTGAAGGGTGTGGAAGTAAAACAATCAAAGCAAATGAATACTCTTGGTATCTGGACATGCGATTAGGGTTATGAGGAGCTTGTTTATTCTGCCGTCAAATCAGCAGAAATCCCCTTTTCCACTCAGACATTTCCCGTGATGCCATTCTCAATTTGTGTGTGCGGTTGTCCAACATGTGTAAACTGTTGAGCTGTGAAATAATCACTCTGTACTCTAATGTTTTTCAATGTTGCTCCTTAACAATCTTTCAAAGGCAACGGATTGATGCTCACTCCAAATTCACATCATGCATTTTCAATTATTAATGATA
Organism: Gasterosteus aculeatus; assembly: GCF_964276395.1. Lineage (NCBI taxonomy): Eukaryota > Metazoa > Chordata > Actinopteri > Perciformes > Gasterosteidae > Gasterosteus > Gasterosteus aculeatus. The sequence continues at coordinate 14,913,458 of NC_135707.1, read as the reverse complement.
TTACACTGCTTAGAGCTTGATTTCAGTAAGCTAATCTCACACATGCTGGTGGTTTGCTCATTAGTTTGCGTCAAACATGCTTCCCTCTGGGTATAGAGGACGTGTCTGGCAGTGGCATTTCACACCAACCATTCTGGTATGACGTGTGCAAGCTAAGCACCGATTATTATCTCTTTGAGTACATCCTGCATTTTCATGTTACAATAATACTATAGAGACGAAATGGTAGCTCTGCATTGGAAACAATAGTGTCACTACTCCTAATTTTGATTTATTTTCTACAGTAAAAATACTAATATATCTTATATTAATAATAATACAGACAATATTTTCTGTTCTGTTGGCAGTATTTATGTAAGTTGTTATAAAGTGTAGACTTGGAAGCTCAGTACTTTTGGAATAATTCTGATATAATTTCTACGGCAGAGTTACTGAAGTTATAGTTACATAAGCCAATGAGCGCAGCTTATCAGCACACAGCACCTGGAGACGTGCACACGTACACAAAACGGAGAGTGAGTGTGTTTGTTCTCCAGTCACGAGAGTCCGTCTCTCTCTCGCGCTCTTCCCATCCGTCTTGAGCTGTCACTTCGTTGCTTCTGTCTGTGTGTTAAGTGTGTGTGTTGGTGTGTACATTGATTTCATGTCTGTATATAATTAAATACACATAGAGTACCAGTCAAAAGTTTCGACACAAGAAACTCTCCATCCACACTGGCTCCATTTTAAAGCCCATTTTAAAAGGTTTTGAGTTGAAGAAGGTAGACGTATAAATTAAGGCAGGCCAGAACAATGCTCATAATAAATCCAACAAGTCCTTTAAACATAACAAAAAGTCCCTGTGTCAGTTCTCAGAGTGACTACATAATGTTTCATCGGCTTGCTGGTCTTGGTGGTGAGTGTTGTGCCTGCAGTAACACAACGTGGACACCAGAATCAACTAAACATCATGAGCGCTGACAAGGAGGGCTCATAAGAACGTGATGCAGGGCCGCCGTGTGTGTGCCCACCCTCGTTAATGGCCGTCTTCATGAGCACACTCCGGTCTAATGAGCCATAATAGCGCTTCCTGATGGTCAACCTGATTTGTGGCCCCTTTGGACTCGAGTCGTTTTATTGGCGGTCCGTCGGCGGCGTCGAGACCCTGGTAGGCTATCAAGGCGGCGGTGGGAGTGGCAGGCTGGCTGTTGGCCAATAGAAGTTATAAGACCCAGAGGACCACAGTTTGACTGGCAACATGCACCAACACCACGCCATGAAAGAGCAGTAAGCTGCGTCCTTTGGTGTTTCAGTTGATGAGCGTCATTTCACTGACCCCTCAGTCCCATTCACAGGGAAGTTACGAGCGGCACCCTTCGGCAAATGAGTGAAACTGATGTTCAGAGTAGCATGATTAACTGTTCAAGAGAGCAGGGACGTGATCGTTATTGGTAAGATGTGCCGTCCGTGCAATGACAGGTTGAGAGGTCTGCTGTAAGAAAGGCCTGATGATGAAAGATAATATTTATCCTGTCAAGCTAATACGAAAGCTTGTGAGTGATTGGCAAATCAACCAATCACTCACTGTAATCCAAAAATTAACTCTTCAGTCTGCTTTGATGAGACTTTGACTTGACTACAAGAATCTGATGCTTAAATGTTCTTGGCCTTGACGGCCGACACCCTTATACTGTTTCTTTTGCGATCACCGGGTGCGGGCTGTTAAGTTAAGTGAAGACATGTTTTGTTTGCAGTAGAATGGGTGTCATTGAGGTTGCTGATTCCAGCATCCTAAGACATGTAGGCTTTCAGGAAATGTGAATGGCGGCAGTGTTTGGCCGACATGGGGAGCAGTTTGTTGCGTGTGCTTGAGAAGTATGTGACCTTTTTTTGAACGATGGTATGATTAAAATATCTTTCCCCATCTCTTCTACCCCCCCCCCCGGGGAGATTTCTTCCGGTGGCCTGAGGGAAGAGAGAGGACACAGGGTGGAGTCAGAGAGGGAGAGAGCGAGAGAGAGAGAGAGAGAGAGAGAGAGAGGAGAGGTGAAATCCTAGAAAAAAGGACAAAGGACAGGTAGGGACCGTTGCAAGAAAAGGAAAACAGAGAAACGGAACGAGACAGGAATGAACATCACTCAGTCATCGCCTTCCGATTCTTTATTCTTTACATAGATGACCACCAGTAACTCGTTTATGGTTAAACGAGGATGAGAGAGCTAAACTTTCTCTCACTCTCTCTCTCTCTCTCTCTCCCTCTCTCGTTTCCTCTCATCTCCTCTGATCTGGTGCTCCTATATAACCTCTGAGACGGACCCTCTCCCTGTCACACACTCACGTCTGGTGGTTTGGAAGCAAGTGTCTGCTCTTCAGCGTGATATGGATTAACATATACTTGAGGTTTAAGGTTCTTTTTTTTTTAAAACTTAAAAGCCATTCTATCCAGCTGTGCTGGCTGGAAAACCTTCAGACTCAACAGACAAACTCAAGGGATAGAGGATCGGCAATCAGGAGCCAGGCGATCATGACGAAGCAATCAGCTGTCATCTTACAGGTGACCTTGATGCTGCTACTGCAACGCATAGGTGAGATCTGTTGACTTTATTTCTTCAAGAAAAATTGTTTAATAAACGCTGCGTCGCTGAAATGTGGGAACTTTGAGCAATTTTGAGACTTTGAGTAAGCCGATGTTGGTGATTTAAAGTGTAAGCAGGAAATAATGTTTTGTCCCCAAAAGTTTCAGTAGGGTTCTTCCAGTTAGAAACCGAAAAAAACCCAAATAAATAGTTGAAATTATTGTGCTGGTTACAAGGCTAATGAATTAGATTACATTACATTTGCTTAAATTACAAAAAGTAAGCCATATATTGAGAAATTAAAGCTTTTACGTTCAGATCAGTTTTTGTTGTCTTCAGTTCAGCTGATCTTACATGTCAGGTGCTTCAAACCACATCTGTCTTTTTTGAGAACACATCTATGTAATAGCAATCGGATTGTTAAGACTTTTTTGGAAAAAGGTGAAAAGGGTACAAAAGAAAAACATTCTTCTCCTCATCCTCTAGATGCAAAGATTGAGATTATTACCAGAAAGCAGGAGGTTCATGTGGGCGAAGAGACCCTACTGTTGTGTAAAGGTGAGTCTTTTCAATTTCATTTGACATCAAGCTTTTACAAGTGAATGATATTTTCTTCTTGATGTAACGATGATAAAGGGATTTATTTCCATCTCGTCTCTTCCTCCTTTGCTGCTCCTCTTCTGTCCTAGCTGGTGGAGAAGGAGAAATAACGTGGCGGAAGGACAGTGAAGACATCGACGATGAAGAAAGGGTGTCAAAGGTGGATGAGACTTCTTCCACATTGGTCATTAAGAAAGCCACGATGCAGGATGCTGGCAAATATGTCTGTGTGTGCATCTTCGACAGCGGACACACAGATGAAGTCGCGACACAGCTGTTTGTTTATGGTACGGAACAGATGATTGTAACTGAACATTTATTTAGTTAGTACATGGTAATAATCAGTATGTTGTTTAATGAAGCAACCCGCATTTTGATGGCATCCTTGTGTTGCTTGGCCTCTTGCATAGGAACCAAGCATCCTAACCTTCTTCTTCTTCTTCTTCTTCTTCTTCTTCTTCTTCTTCTTCTTCTTCTTCTTCTTCTTCCGTCAGAGGGTCCATCGTTTGGCAGCACTCAGATCCACCATGAGTTTCTGGAGGGCACAAGGGGAGTGATGCCGTGCCTGGTGACCGGCCAGCCAGCCGTGGATGTTCACTGGCTCAAAGACAAGAAAGACATCTCCTCTGACGGTAGGAGCAGCAGACCGGGCTTGGAGCTCTCCTCGTGTTTGAGGGTCTATTTTATAGTTTACAAAAAAACATTTTGCTAACTTGACATGATTGAATACTGGACACCACTTTGCTTTTTTCTTTTTGTGTTTCTACCTGTCACCATTTTTCAAATATTTTTTTTCCGACACTCTTGTTTCTGCATTTCCGTCCTACTATCGCTGACTACAGCAGGACAGCGTGTGCGTCGACTGCCTGATCGCACAGTCGTCTTTGACCCTGTGAAGAGAGAGGATGCTGGGACGTACGAGTGTCAGGCTCGGATCAGAGGAAGGGACATCGAGAAGCTGCTCCGCGTCTCCGTTGTTGTCAATGGTTGGTTTCTATTAAACGTGAATATGAAATTGCAGTTATGGGGGTTGACAGATCATTTTTCCCCTTAAGATCTTTTCTTATTGATTTTTTTTCATTGAGCTTATTTTGCTTCAAGCCGTAATGATGAAGCACATCTGAAGTGTTAACAAAGCAGGATTTGGAATAAAAACCACAATTCTGTCCTGCAGCTCCTCCTTTTGTACATCTGAGAGAAGAGGAGAAAAAAGTGATGGCAGATACCAAAGTTTCCCTGCTGTGTTTAGTGGACGGTCATCCAAAACCCAACATCACCTGGCTCATGTAAGTCCTTGCTTTGGGAGAGATGGTCTATATCTAGTATTTTGTTCAGAGAAACACTTTATGCATTAGTTTGTTCATAATGTGTTCATGTAAGTTCAGTTTTTGGACTCATATGAAAAACAAATCCCTACCGCATTATTAATTGTACGTCTCGCTGTGCTTGTCCTCCCCCCAGGCCGGTGGCGTTTGACCCTTCGCATCATCAGTTTAACTCAGACCGCAGCGAGTTGACTATGATGTCTGTTACTAGGGCAGACTACGGCGAGTACGTCTGCACCGCCACCAACAAGATAGCCGAGAGCAGCGCCACCATTATGCTTCATGTTTACGGTAATCTCAATGTAACAACAAACAATAAAAAGTAACATATATACCATTATACATGGACCTTCTGCAGGTGTACTGCATCCTGTTGTGCTGTGATGACACATGAGATATGTCATTTCAGAGGCCCCGGAGGTGTTTGTGTCAGCAGAGCAGCAGAGTGTAGCAGTGGGCCAGAGAGTGTCTGTGTCCTGTAACGTCTCCGGGCATCCTCAGCCGGAGCTACACTGGCTCAACAAGCACAGCGGACGCACACTGGTAAACTGCTACATCCCTCAGCAACTTTTTATCAGCCACAATAGATGTGACCAACGGTCTGGTTCACTCCATGCAAACTGTTGCTTTAACAGAATTACTTTTGAGGATCTACAGATTTGAGAATGGGCCGACATGTGATTGGCCATTTCCTGTTGTGCCTTCCCCTGTCAGAACTCCACCTCATTTCCTGTCCACGTTGTTGATGACGCATTGGTGATTGATGAGGTAATCCCCTCTGACGGTGGAATGTATTCCTGCATGGCTGTCAGCATCGCTGGAAATGCATCAAGAGACGTTACAATACACAGTAAGAGTTTATGTCTGGCTTTGTGGAGGAAACGTTCATTTGGTCATTACTAAACCATGAAACTTACACATTTCTGTTTTTCTCCATCCGGCCTCCCGCTACACAGCCCAGCCTGGTCCACCAAACTACCTGTCAGTCTCTCCTGGCCCATCCTCTGTCCTCTTCTCCCTCAAAACCCCACCCATCAGTGGAGGAACACCAATCACAAGCTTCGTCCTGCAGTGGAGGCAAAGTGCCACGGAACAGTGGAAGGAGATCACGGTCCCGGCTTCAGGTAAAACGTTTCTTAAAGTTTATAGTGTCAGTGTGAGTCAATAATTCATACTTACTTACTAACTTAATTTAAATCGACCCACATTTAATCATGCAAGTTAGCTGATGTGTTGTCTTTCTCTTTCTACTTTTGTAGCTCCTCTAGCCATCACCCCCCTGAAGCCGTACACAATGTACACAGTGCGTTTGGCTGCCTTGAATGCTGTGGGAGTGGGAAAGTTTTCCGACGGAAAAAACATCCGCACCCAGGCATTCCGTAAGTGGTCGACATTAGCAAGGATCACTGTTAAAACAAACCCCATTACACCGTGTATTATATGTGTGAAGCATAGAGCTTTGCATACATTATTACACAATGTGCAATATAGGTATATATGGATATTGCAAGTGCACATATTCGCTCATGTTACTGTGATTTTTTTCCTCATCTGCTATTAGTAATTTTTCTTATTCATCTTTCACGCAACAACCATCTGCTGCCTGACTAAATTCCTGCTGCTGATGACATCATGTGATCCATCCTCAGGAGGTAAGGCAGCCACAGTGATATTATATCAAAATATAAATGACATGCCCAGTCAACCTGTATCTCTTTGTATATACTGTAGTATCGAAGCTCATGAGTTGGTCATCGATTATTTATTTTGTCTTTGCCTCCTGTCAATAGGTGAACCAGACAGCCCAGTTGTGTTGTCCAATGAGATGAAAGTAGAAGGAAACTCCTTCTCCGTCCCTCTTAAGCAGAGCGATGATGGTGGAACTCCCATGCTGCACTTTGACGTACGATACAGACAGGTAGGAGATGCTGTGAGCCCGTCTTTGCCTTTCCCACTGAATAACCAATGAACTTAGTCGCGTTGTTTCCTTACTTTCATCCTTTGGTTCCAATGCTCTCTCAGGATAAAGAGGGAACTGAGTGGAAAGAGATGCAGCTGCCGTCCAATGCTGACTCTGTCTCCCTTCAAGAGCTGTCCTACGGCTCAGACTATAAACTGGAAGTTGTATCCGTCAACCGTAACGGTTCCTCCATCCCTGCGACGTTCAACTTCACCATTGCCGATCAACCTGGTGTGTGTTCTTTCACTCCCTATATCATACAGTTATACTGGCATAAACTATCATCATAGAGCAGTGCAGATTGAACTTAACTGCACCTCGCCAGTGTGGCGTGACAGATCCACTCACAAAATGTGTTCGTACTTTCATTTAACTCTTTCATCTTCCCCCTCAATTCAAAGTGAGCAGCATGACCAAAGGCAACGTGGTTGCCATCGTCATGGTGATCTTCCTGGTGGTATTCTTGGTGATAGACGCCACCTGCTGCTACAGAAATCACTGCGGCCTGCTGATGTCCATCGCCGTGAAGATCTTTGGACAGAAAGTCCCGGGCCTCCAAATGCTTGAAGTAGGAGAAGGAACCAACGGGTAAGTAGATCATGGAAAAGTCTCTCAATACATTTTATTGATTACATGTAAGTTTTCACTATTTTTCAACGCCATTAAATTAAATCACCATATTTCAAACCTTTGTTCGACGGCAGAGAAGTGAAGATGAAGGGTATCTCCACTCCGAGAGGCAGTGTGCAACATTCAGATGCAAAGGAGCAGACGCTCGCTAATGACGGGGGCCGGCTCACTGAGATCACATGCGACAAAGCGCCTCTTACCAAACACGAGTACGTTAGTTAATTTCCTACAACCAACAGGCAGAGTTATTGAGAATTTTGAATATGGCCCATTTTACAGGGTAACGGGTTGTTTACTTTAATTCTGATATACAAACAGGCTCCATCCATAGACAACTGCAGGAATGAGCAGTAAACCAAATTCTGTCCTTATGTAAATGTCCCTTCCCACCCCCCCTATGCATGCATGCTGGCCAGCTTGTTAAAAAGTAAAAACTAAAATCTAAGGCTGTATTTATTTATGAAGAACATCTGCTCCATCTTTCTGCAAGACAGTTTTTGACTCAATGAAAATATAAAATTGTCTGATGGCTGCCTCTTCTCATCTAGACTGGCATGTGAAGATCAAATCCATACCACGGAATAAATGATCAATCTTTTTATCTGTACATTTAAATGCTTTAATACCAATTACTTATTTTTTCTCGTGCAGGAAAAAAACGGCGGGCAGAGGCACGCACACTGCCAACGCATGAGGCCAGAAACCGGAGAAACAAAACAGAAGCAGCGTGAGAAGGCGAGGATGAGGTGCAGATAACAAGAGCAGATATCACACAATCACTTGGTATTAATGACTGAGTGAGATCCGGCGGTGATCTTTACATTTAATACAACTCCTATGGGAAAGACTTCTGTGCTGTTGGAGTGAGAGGATGGCGGGATCGGATTCTCACATCGTTCAGTTCACATGAAGACTGACACGGGCTACTGGCAGGAGATGATGTGAATGCTCTAATTGGATTGGTTCAAATGGCAAAGTCTCATTTTACAGGGTAACAGGGTAATAGTTTTACTATTTGTCATTGTATCGTGATATTCTGTGTCATGCATTGGAAATTTTTCTTTGTTAATGATTATTTTCCATATTTATAGTTTAACTGTTTTTCACTTCGTATCAACATGCATTGAGGCTGCTCTTCCAATGATTATGTTTGAGTAAACATATTATTTTACACATTGACACTGTATTCAAAATTAACTTCAACTACCTAAGCTATTTTACATCATTTTCATGCACTTGTATTTCTTAAATTTAAACCATACATGAGAGATTTCTAATTATTATATATCATGAGAGGCTTTAAACTTGAAGCCATATTTTACTCGCTAAATAACACTGGCCACGTAAGGAACCTGTAACTAAAAGCAGCTTTTACTGCCTGCACTAATATCTGACATGTAAACAATATTTCAACCTGACAAAATCTATTTCCTCTGTAAATTGTTATTTTGTTTGGCCATTACATTCACGGTGACATACGGTGTGTGAAAATGTCTCAAGGCAAATATTTGACGTGGAGCTTTTTTGATTTGAGCTACTTAATTATAACATAATTAAGTAATGTTTTGCAAATTCCCTCACAATGTAAATAAAGTGTTTTGAAATTGATGTAATGTAATATTGCATTGAGCACTGTCTACTGTACATGCACATGTCGTTACATCTTTACGTTTGATAAAAACATGGACTGTAAAATGGCTTAATGTATTTTATGCTCACCAAACCTCATCCAGAAACAGGGTGGTGTATGACGCTCAACGAATTAATATTCCTTCTTCATCGGGTGCAGTAAAACATGAATTGACAGTTAAGGTTTTTAAAGGCTGTCAAAAATGTCATTTGAATCGAGGGTTTGGAATATTTGTCAAAGCTGTCCATGAAATCTGTGGACCAGCATTGTTTACTATTGTTGTATTTGGATAAGCCACACACGATTTGCACAATGAATTGTCATTCACATAATTCCTCTTTCTCGTCTCTCGCACTGGATGTCACACAAACACATTTGCTTATTTGGGTTTTTGGGGATCCTGTTGACAAATGCTTTCCCACTTCGACAGCTGTGCGTCACTAATCAGGAGGACGGTGAAACAGCTCTGGTGTTGGTCTTGCACAGGCACGAGTACAGGGAGGAAGTTGAGGGTTAGCAGAAATGCCTGAGTCAGACCTTCATTAAAGACTGAATGATGAAAGATGTGGCAATCAAGACTCCGGAGGTGCTGAGGTATGAGGTGCGTGACACATTTTTATTTTCCAATACTTATACAAAAATGATCTGTCGAAATTAGACTGAACTACGCATAACTTAAGTCACTTTTTTCACTGTTCATCTGACAGCTGTTGTTTATATTAATGTGCTTATTCTAGTCCTTATTTAAGCTTTTACAGTGAAGTTACACTTACAACGACCTAGCACAATATTAAGTTTCTACTATGTCACATCTGCCTCAATGAAATAACATTGTTTGAATAACAATATTATAACAGTGTTTTTTGATACGTAGTCCTTTATTTAGTTTGATAAGGCAGATACATATTATCACTTCTGTTGTACCATTTTTACATTCTGGCACAATCAAAGTGTCTTAGTTATTTCACCAGTATCATTCGGAAGTTTAACCTGGATGAAACAGAAATTGTCAAAACAGAAAGATTTGCATAGTTGTTTCAGGGTCCTGCCTAGCATCAGACTCCATAACATAAAGGAGTCTGCTGCAAAACTGTCTCAGGTATTGTTGACGATGAGTAGCAGCTCCATCGGCCTCAGTCCCGTGATACTGACGTCAAGGCCACGCCCCCTCCCTGACGTGTTGCACATGACCAGGCGTGTTTACACCTGACAGAAACACTACCGGAGACCCCACTGACCGTGGCACTGACGGCACAGCCTTGTCTTCAAACCGAGATAAGAAGCAGTGGTTTTGAGGTGAGGGGCGGTTGTTTATTGGGGCCCCCACGTTGGCTCCGGGAGCATTTGCACAGCTGTTGGTTTCCATTCAGTCCGGGACGTGAGGACGTTGTTGGCTCTTCCGTAGCAGCAGCAGCAGCTGCTAGCTTAGCATGCTAACGTGTCTCGGACGGTAGCCGGGTTAAAGCCAATATGATATTATAACACCAACTACAGAAAGCCGTGACAATTACAGTCAACCCAGCTAACGCTAAGAGGTGTGTTTGTTTAAATGTCATCTTTTGTGGAGACTCGTAATTTTAAAAGTCACTGCACCAGTTTGCTAACAGTTGTAGTCGGTGGGGAAGTTCGTATTGGGTGAAGTGACGTGAACAGGTAACGTTTATAACGGAGACAAGCGCAAGAGACTGTTAAAGTGACAAGCAACAGCTCTCTCGGTGTCTTTTCTCTCTAGATCTCTCACACTATCTGGTTCGCCTGGCAGGCAGTCTGCGCACACCTGTACCCCGGGAGGGAAGCTTCATCCTCGGCCACAGGCTCAAGGAAGCCCGCTCCCCTTCCCTCCGCCATGGACGAGACGGATGTTGAACGTGAGCATTTTCCTCTTTTCTGACAATTTGCTTGTCCGCCTCCTATTTAACTGCAATACTTAATTTTGCTCTGACACACAGTAAGCCATGCCTCTGTCCTCACATTGTTCTCGACCATTGCCCAGTGTTTCTTCCATTCCCTCTTCTGTCTACATTTGACTTTTGCTACCCAGATTTCTCTCTGCTCTGTGATGTTTTTCCCCCATTAGAGGTGACCCTGGCTCTGCTGGATGCGGCTACAGATAAAGACTCAGAGGTCCAGGAACAAGTCAGAAAGTCCATGTTGACTCTGGGAAAACAGCAGCCAGACCGAGTGTTAGCCATGTGTCAAGACTACCTCCTGAAACACCCAAAGGTACAACCAAAGGAAACGCCTCCATTACACCGTATGAGTGTCAGCCTAATGCCTACTCTAATCAATCCTTCCACGGTTACCTGCAGCTAATTATCAATGCATGCTCTTGCAGCCCTCTTCAAAAAGTCAGATGCGCATGCCTACTCTGCATGAGCATGTTAAGACTACTACTTCACTACGCTGGCCTCTTGTTGCATGTCATATTGTTGGTGTCACGTGGTGTCCTTCTGTCCATGATAAGAGCGCAAGCTGTAACGGTTTAAAGTCCAGCAGAATGGCAGCACGCACTACCTTACTAGATGATGAAAATGTTGGTGGTATTTTTTAAAGGTTCGTCTTGACAGTACCCCTTCTAGATGGCTAGATAGATAGATGATGATAGACATTCCTACCAACAGTGCTTCTAACAGTCTCTCATTTTTCTTCTTTTCCTCGTCATGCCCCCTTAGTTGGTAGTGAGCCACAGAGTTGTGATTCTTCAAACCATTGAGCTGATTGTTGGCTGCAGGATAGAGGAAATCAGTTCCCCCAGGATAAAAAGTATCATCTCCCTGGCTTCGGATGAGATGACGCGATCAAAAGTAACATTTGAGATTTTAATAATTCATTTTTTGTTAGGAAGTCTGATAATAAATTATGTTCCTCACTTTTCACTCTTCCTGGTTCACTCAGGAGGTCATCCCTGATTGGCAGCAGGCAGCCAGTAATATTTTGGTTGCAGTAGGTAACAAATACATCAATGACATCATGGAGGAAATACTATGCAAATTTCAGCCGGGCCTTCTACCTCACTTCTTTGTGGTCCAGACCCTGGCAAACCTTTCTGATTCCAATGGTAAGAGAAATTTATACCCCCATTTCTCAAAAGTTTTGCTGATGTAATTTAAACCTAGGTCTTCGTTTCATGCTGTGGATCAAACCTTCCTGCAGCAACAGTTCCGACAGCTAATTGGCTGTCAAACGCATCTACATTCAGCTTACTTAACACATTTGAATGCAGATCTACTTTAAATTAAAGATGCATTTACATATTTATTATATATATAAATGAAGAAATCGAATTAGAACTCAATATGAGCAACTAGTAAATTAGTAAATGGTATCAAACGACTCTAGTATGAATCAGAGGCTAAAATATCTCAGCAGCATCTTGGTCATCGTGTATCTAATTACAGTATTTGCTGTTAATTTGACTGTTGTTTGCTAGCACAGTCATCAGATTTAACAGCTACTATGACCAGTAAAGAGATGCATTGGAATTATTTTTACAGTGTTTGAATGCATACTGTAACAAAAGTTAGGTTTCATGAGTGACTGTGGAACTCTTCCGCCTTGATTGTCGTTTAACGCTTGTATATTGTCTCTTACTCACTGCAGTTTTATATTATATGTCTCTCTGCTTTACAGAGGAAGTGGTGTATGATAACGTCCCATTGATGCACTGTTCTTCCCTGTTCTCTAGTTTATGGCATGGTACCCTTCCTGAATGCTATTCTGGGCACAATGTTGCCAATGTTGAGCATGGCCAAACAGGACAACATGAAGTGGGTCTTCTCGTCTGGTAATAAACATTCTACAAGCTTTTTAATGAATGAATTGTTCAAATATACTGCTCAGAAATGAAAGGAACACCCTTTTATCAGGGTATGGCGTGAATTCAATTGCACTTCTCTGATAATGATCTGGTCAGTTAAGTAGCAGAGAGGGATTCAGCTGCATTGGTGTTTCCGGAATTACACCGGTGCACTGGAGGGGCAACAATAAGACAACCCCATACGGTCTACATACTATACATGTATGAAACATGGCCAATACAAGCTGACATGAAAGTATGATTAAGGCTAGTCCATTTAAAACTCCTACATGAGTTAGAATGCCAATTGGCAATCCCTACTTCTACTCTGTTTATTGACAGATTACATCCTTTCAGCGGCTGTATCGCTCACTGCTGCAGTGCAGCTGACTATTCTCTTAAAACCAGTTGATGGAAATGCTCCTTAAGTTTTTATCTGTTTTATTAACAATTAAATGGAAACGTGGCTAATGTTTTCTTCTCGCGTTAATTTCCATTTCACTGTTTTCTTTCTCCAGCTCTGTGTCATTTTAGCAACAGTATCTTGGAGTACCTTGCTAACCTGGACAAGGCTCCAGATCCCACTGTGAGAAAGGACACATTTTCCAGTGAAATCTTTGCTGCTTTTGACATCCTCTTCAGTAATTGGCTTCAAAGCAGGGAGTCTAAGGTAGGAGGATTGTATGTGTTCCCCCTCTTCATCCCATCCCTATTTAAACGTATCACGTCAGTATAAGTGGGGTTAATTAGTGTTATCTAATGTCATTCCTGTCACTTGACATCCTGTCTTTTTGTCTCCGTGTGTCCAGCTGAGGCTAACAGTAGCTGAGGCAGTGGGCTCGATGTGCCATCTGATGGCCAGTGATAAGCTGGAGGAACAGATTCCTAAACTCATTCCTGCCATCTTGTCCCTGTACAAGAAAAACAACGAGCACTATGTCATCAGCAAGGTGCGTGCTGGCTGCTGCATCAGCGTGGTTTCCTTTGGATTTCATAATTTATATCATTTGTGTTCAAAACCGTCGGCTATAAAAAAAAAAAAAAATACATCTGGGTGTAATGAGCTTTCTTTTGTTTTTGCCCTGCATCCGCTCAGAGTCTGTGCCTCGTGCTCGATGCTTCCGTCAGCATGGGCAGCAGGTTGCTGGAGACACAACTGGACGGCCTACTCTTGGTACTGCATGTACAGGTACATGCATATATATTTCATTTTATTTTATATCTTATGCAGTTATATAAACGGGCGAATGAGATGAAAAATAGTCGAAATTTGAAGTTTTTCCTTGATAAGCACTTTTTTGAAACCTCCAATTACCGTGGATTCTAAATTGTCTGTTGCTAAGTTGCAAAATGCAGATTGATTATCATTTGCTTTGTTTGTCATATTCGTCTGGAAAAAACTTTTTGGAATATGTTTTCCCAATAGGAACTACGAACTATGACAGTTCAACCTGCAATACACTGCTTTGGGCCTTGTAGAAAACTGGTGGTTAGAGAAGAGCAGCAGACACTCCACCGACACAGAGCCATGCAGGGCTGTAGTAGACCTACGTCAGGTGTGATTAAAAAGAGCAGTCTGGGTGGTCAGAATTGGCTTTCAAGAAAGATGCGTGCGTAAAAGACTTGCCAACACTCCATTATATTCGCTTAGACTGGATCCGTCCGATATGACTGCTGTGGTTTGCTGATTCCCAACGACGCTTTCTACCACGAGACAATGTTTCTGTCGTGCCAACCGCGCACGTCATGGTGTCTTAGTCATTCCTGCTAAGTGACAGATCTGTTCGCCCTCGTGAAACCGCAAATCTGGACTGGATTAATCATTTTACATCTTGCATTTACAGCCAACTTTAAGTGTGGCTGTAGTCAATGTCTTCAGGACTCAGCTGACACTTGGCCCAATGCCTTGACTGTTGCAACATTTTACCAGAGTGACTCAGCTGCGTGTGTGCGTGTGTGCGTGTGTGTGTGTGTGTGTGAGAGAGATCTGGATTATCCTGTTGGGCCAACAGTATTTGACAGGAGTGACAGAGCAGCCATATCTGACAGTTATTGCAATGATCTTACTCAATCTCCTAGCTTAGTCTGTCAACAGTACATGCGTGTAACGTACTGGTAAGTCGCTGCTTGAAAACGCAGGTCATCCCAATCTATAAGGGTTGGCTTTGAAAGTGGTTCTCCTTAACAGACGTCTCATTTATTATATCCAGCTAGTCTGAAACTTAGTGTGGTTGTTTAATACCTCTGTCGTACTTGCTATCGAATAAAACAAACATCTCCTTCAGACAATGAAATAATAGTTACTGCAAACTGCTGTTACTATTTATACTATTATTATTACTATTATTATTACTACTGCTTCATGAGTCGATGAGTCGCTTTCACAGTGAGACCTTCCCTCGAGTCTCAATAAACTTCTTCTATAATTGTAATTCTTTTTTGTAAATGCCATGACTCATCATAATGGTATTTAAGGGAGCACAAGTTAAAACATGACCATCACAGTCAGCAGTGTAACATTTCCTTCCCCCCCTCCAGGTGTGTGCCCCTGTTGAATACAGTAACCCTCCTACTGTCAAGAACCACAACGAGGTCCTGCGCTGCTTCAGCTTACTGGGTACCGGAGCTCTTCACTTTGTCTATCACTGTGTGTGCGTCTGTATATAACAACATCAAATTCTGATAGTTGAAGTAGTTCTGTGGTGACCGAGCTAAGTGTCTGATAGTAGCTGAAGGTGTGCAGAAGCCTTTCCATCTGATTTACTTCCACGGTGTCTAAACAACAGTAATGAAATCAGTGTCCTCCACAACATAATCGTATTAACTGTGACATTTGGTCTACTTCTCTCACTTTCTCTCTTGCTCTGCCCGTCTTCACCGTTGTTCTTCTATTTCTGCAATAATTTCTGCATTTTACAAATATTCTAATGTTTTTTTCCCCTCTCAACTCCTTTCTTTCTAGCTAACTCCTTCCCAGACCGACTGGTTATGTTTGTTCTTCAGAAGTTAGAGAACAGTAACGAGCGAAACCGGATGGGCTCCCTGGTTGTCCTGCGTCACCTCATCAACTCTACCAGTGAGCCAATACTCTTTACATTTTTTACATTACAGGTCATTTAGCAGACGCTTTTATCCAAAGCGACTTACATTACACTTTAAACCCATGGCTTTTTCACATTTTTGCCCGGGGAGCAATTAGGGGTTAGGTGTCTTGCTCAGGGACACTTCGACATGGAACATGGGGCAGCCTGGACTCGAACCACCAACCTTGTGCTTCCCAGCACACCTTCTCTAACCCCTGCACCACGACGACCCTTACTCTCACGCGTGCTTCCCCTAAAAACACACACACATCTGTTGCTGCACTTGCATCAGTAATGGATTTATCAGACACGCAGTCATAGCAAAGTCAAATAAACTACATACGTCTTCTTTATTTATCCACTTATCTTTTCTGTGTGTGTTTTGTAATGTGTTTTTTTTTTTTCAGCGTCCACAATGGAGAGTAAGAAACTGCTGATTCTGGCCAGCATCAGACAGCCAATGGCTGACCAGAGCAACAAGGTAACACACATGTGATTGTCCTAATCAGTTTGTCCTAAATAAGACGTTGTTTTTTTTCAGTTAATCACCGTGTTGTCATGTCTCACACTCATGTGCTGGCAGGTCAAGAAGCGCGTGGTTCAGGTTATCAGTGCGATGGCTCATCACGGCTACCTGGAGCTGGAGGGGGGGGAGCTGCTGGTTCGGTTCATCGTTCAACACTGTGCCTTACCGGACACATACGGGGTACAATTCATAGTGTAATGTTTGAAAGGTCTACCATTGTATTCATGCATGTATACCCTTCAATGCTTGTGTAGGCTGTGGTTACTTCATTTTAATCTTCCTGATAGACAAGTACCCTAAATAAGTAGCCTTCTCATGTTAAACAAAGCTAATCAACCAAAAAAGTCAAAAAGAAATTGAGTCATCAAATAGAAACTGTACATGAGGTCAATGGAGGACCGTGATGCCACAGACGATGGGCACAGTTGCTTCATATCCCCTCTAGTTGAGAACGGTGCTTGCAAATTAAACTTGACAGCTGTTGCATGACCGGAGAACATCTAAGTGGATGGAATATGCAATATGTATTTCTGTGTCTTGTCTGTCTCCAGCGAGGCCACAGGCCCACAGATCCTGAGGAGGTGACTAACGAGGCACTGAGGTCGATGTGTGACAACACTCTTCACCTCCTGACCACCACTGTTGGACGACTAGCAGATGTATGTAGACTTCCCTGCTGCCTGAACTGTTGGCGGCTGATCGATCAACCTCCCAAGATCCTTTTAACTGCTGAAAATGTTTCACTGCAGCTTCATGTGACAAACTACTTAGTTGTGGATGTTTTGTTTGCTTCCAGGTGTTATGGCCAAAGCTGCTGTACTATCTGACGCCTTCACAGTACAGTAATGCCACTACACCGCTGTGCAAGAGTCTGATAGTGCTGGGCAGCAAGAAGAAAATTAACCAGGAGAGCAGCTTCAACATTGACTTCACACAGGAAGGTAGGAGGCATTTATGTGAAACCCATCTGCTGTGTCTGTGCAGGTCACATGGTATCGAACATATATTAATAATATTAAAAGTTACCATTTGAATTATTATTCCAACCGAAATGTCTTTATATCTCCTCTAGTCAATCTGCCCTCCCCTCAAATACTATTGGTCAGACTGCTGGTAAGTACAACCAAGTCTATGTTTCCATTTGTGGCTGGAGGCCAAACAACCAGAGGCTCACTCAACATCCAGTCCAGAAAAATATTGTTATTGAGCAATTGCAGGGTCTGGTTTCGACAAATTGTTTCTCTGCCAAACAAGCAAGTCTGATCTTCCCTTTAATGCTTCAGCAACATTCTCTTACTTCATAATTATTGCATTGGCCTTGAGAGCTAGAGGTGTTTATTTAAACTAGAGGAAGCGTGACTGGAGAATGTTAATCACGCCAAAAGGGGTACAGTTTAGTTGCTTAAATAAATATAATGTATTTATCATCCCTGACTGCTTTCTGTACTATGCTATGTGTTTTTATGCCCTGTTTGCTCGTTGTGTCCCAGGTGAACGCAGCGTTTCCGTTCCGTAGCAGAGGCCATGGAGCTCCGTCTCTCTCTCTCCTTCAAATCCTCAGCATCAACATCCACCCCAAGACAGAGACACTGTGGGAGAAAGACATACCTCCTCTGCTTTCCACGTTAGAGGGTATGGAAATGTAGTGGAACAAATGAGCCCTTGCTTCCCCGCAGTGATACCACAGCGTCTACACTACCTTGTTTTCCTTTTCAGTCCATATATACAGTAGTTTTCCTCCTCTATAGTATAGAAGTCTGACTGTGTGTCGTTGTTTCCAGAGTCGACCACAGAAAGCCTGGATAAAAAGCAGTGGGAGGAGAAGTTGCTGAAGGTGTGTTTATCTTCTGTTTCTGAAAATATCATCTCATTCCAACATAATGTTATTGTTTTGCATATATAATATATTTCAAATATTAGTTCATTCCCATTTCATTCTCTGTGTTGTTGGAAATATTCAATTGTCTTTCTAATGAAGATCAAATTGTCTCCAGCTCTTGTCTAAAACTCTAGCTACTATTGATGATGACAAGTGGGTGTGCCAGTTGGCAGCTGAGGCAACAAGATACCTTTCCACGTATAACAACGCCTTAGAGGAGAAGGTAAGCGCTTTCAACATTTTGTCCACCCACAAAATCAAAAGCCAACTGATTGCTTTGTTGCAGTTACCAACGTTAGTCCAGTGATATTAAATGAGAGGACAGTTTTGTGGTTTGTCTAGTTGCTAATCCCCTGCAGCAAGCCTAATGTAGGGCTTCAGGTCGGTCATAATCTATCTCAAATCTCAAAAAGTTGCCTGTTTATAAAAGGGTCATCTGATCATCCGTTTGGGCACATGACCTGCTTAAACAGAGCCGTGCCTCCTAATTACTTTAGAGAGG
Source organism: Gasterosteus aculeatus (assembly GCF_964276395.1). Classification (NCBI taxonomy): domain Eukaryota; kingdom Metazoa; phylum Chordata; class Actinopteri; order Perciformes; family Gasterosteidae; genus Gasterosteus; species Gasterosteus aculeatus. The sequence goes on along the minus strand of NC_135707.1, from coordinate 14,894,972 downwards.
TTAAGAGGTCAACTCAAATGATGAGCTTTTCATTTAACAATTGGAAGCCAACCAGTAGAATTTCAAGCATTGACAAGTACAATACAGCACATACTTAGAATAGTGAAAAATATAATGGGCATTTTTCACTCTCTCTAGAGTTTCCTGTATCGATGTTTAGGAGCGACTCTACAACAGTGTTTCAACAAGGAGTTGGTCAAAAAACAGCTGCAGGAAATCCTCCTCGCAGCGCGACACCACGATGCTGTCGAAAGAGAGGTACCTACAGACCCGCCGCGTGATCCCGTTCCTTTAACACGTGACGGGAAACCCCCCACAATGATTGGTTTGATTGTTTCACAACCATCTAATTTGCCGCGTCTGTCGCCTGCATCCTTCAGGGAGTTGCAATGGGTGTTGGTCTGTGTGCCAACAGCCACCTGGAAGGAACTCTGGCCAAGCTGGAAGAGTTTGGCAAGTCGGACGCCTTCAAGAAGTCACCAAGCATATTCAACATTCTCAAGGTACTGGGAACTTTTTATTGTGATTATTGATGGTAAAAGAGCGTACGTCGTCCTCCTTCACCCCGCCTTCCTTTCCTCTCCTCAGGAACGTAATGACGTTGAGGTGGAGAAGGTGAAAAGCACGCTGATCTTGTGCTACGGTCAAGTGGCTTTGAACGCACCTCGAGAAAAGATACTAACCCGTATTGATCAAGACATCCTCCGCTGCATCAGCAAACACTTCAATACAAAGGTAAAGCAAATGATACGGTAGCATGGCTTCGTTAAATAGTTTGCATTCCAAGAAAAGGCCGCACTGATGATGAGGCAGAATAACTGTAGCAGGTTTTTATTCGGGTTGCTCGTCATGAAAACATATTCCAGTAGAAGTCATCTTTGTCTGTATTTCAAACGGATCCGTGTGTGATTTCAGCCCACTCAGTGCTCCTGTATGTTTACCTCTAGACAAATCTAAGCCTGTTTTATTCAAGTTACCCTACATTCTTGCTACATGTATTTGCTAACATTTCAGTGAAATCAACTCGTCAGCGTGTTTCTGTAGAGCGTGGCTACATTCAAGCCGCCACTGACCCTTGTACTGTGTTTGTTTGTGACATTTATTGAGAGGTAAACATGTTGCGTCATACCTGTTGGGATCTTCCTCTCTTTGCTGAGTCAGCATCATGTTCAATGTAAAGGGTCGTGTTTTTTTGGCAGTGCAATGTCCAGCACGTGTGAGAAGAGAGGCACTAACAGGGGTGAGGTACCGTAGCAACTCGAAACAGACGTTTTAGGAACCACGTCTGTTTCTGGTGTGGGGATCTCCTCAACGAGAGCCGAAAAACAGTAACTGTAAAGTAATAATTACTCAAATATCAAACTATTCGAATTAAGACTCTCCAACCAGTAGGTGTCTTCAAAAATAGTCAAGAACGCTACAAATTAAAATGGATTTTGGCATTTTTACTAGCGTGTGAACATTTACACACGATAAATAAATAAAAAGATGCGCAACACCTGTTTGCTCTGTTTGTCGTTGCCTGGATTAGACTGTATATGTATGTGGACTCATAACTATATCACTTCTATTTCATGCAGGTTCTGGGGATTAAAGTAGAGACGAAGGTATTGTCACAGGAATGTGGGGGCCGTCTCGATCAGTTTTCTTTGTTTTAATGCTTGTGAACTTTTCCTTCCTCTCACCTTCTTCTTGTGTCTTCCTCTTCTGCACACTTTGGGTGATACTCTCACTAAAACATTTACTGAAACTCTACAAGCCAAGAAAACCCAGCTTTGTACAATAAAGCGACCAACTATAATGCTGCAAGTTGACCTTAACTGTCCTCGTCGTACTGGGTGAAAATGCCTTCGCTTTAAAAGGTGGCAGCAGCTGTTTACAAGTTAGTCATTTCCACATTGATTGACAGCAGCGTGCATTGAGTCGGTTACTCAGGATTCCAGCATCTTTCACCTATAAAAAGTAGAATCATCAATCAAAACATATTTTCAGTCGGACGGTTTGTTGCTCTGTGCATATGTTAAACCACGGACAGCCACGGATAGCAGATCCTGTTTACGACCGTACAATCGTTTTCTGTGCTTTAGACCTACATTACTAGCAACATGCCACTGAATTACCACTGAGTTTCAATGGTAAGCCTCTTTGTAAATAGCCAGTTGAGCTTTCTTTGGATTTTGTTCTCTTTATAAGGCCGTTACCAACAATGCTGCATCATTGATGCACGTTCAAGGGAAAATAGTCATCCCGTATCATCCCTTTGAGCTCCGTCCTATATATCTACAGACAATATTGCCTACTTGCCTACAACGGTGGATTGAGTTTAAAAAGCATATAAATGACTGTAAAAGGGCTTTTGTCATTTCTTGCTAACTCTTAACAGCTCTTCTGTCACTTTTTAGACCAGAGACTGCAGGTGTTGTGCGGCTCAACCAATCTCTAATCTCATAACTGATTTTAAACTTCTCCCCATCCATAGGCATGGAGGATCAATCTGCAATGTTGCTATTGATTTGATCGACTGATGAACTGTGTGGATTGATTGCTTTATTTGATTTTGGATTGTGTTTGCTAACACTCAGCTGCTTGTAGAGCTGCTTCTGCTGAACTGGGCTGCAGTTGGCCTAGTTTGCATTCCTGACAATTTGGATAATGCAATTATCTGATTGACTTCATATTTACTCTAATTTCCCTCCTGACTTCAATCTTGGGATCTGGTTATGCCATTTCTGTTTGTCTGCCTTGTGCATCTCGAGTTGTTTGCATTTTGTCAACATGCCTCAGTGTGTTTTCCCCTAATTTCAGGACCTGACCATGAAGCTCAGTTTGATCCAGAGTGTTGGGCTCATCGCCAAAGCCATCAGTGAGTGTGTGAAGAAACAAGGCTACGTCTTCTCTCGCAAACAGGAGCTCATCACTGTTATGCTGGTCAGTAGTTGGTCATTTCTCTGTTAGAAAAAGTTAAGTTCCAACACAATAATGTTTTCTCATCCGTTGTTTCGTCTACACTGGTTAGGATTTTATCAAAGCAGAGCCAGCTGATTTGTTGAGGACTCCAGTACGCCATCTAGTGATGACCACCTTTGCCAACCTCATGTATCCTTCAGCTTCAGTGACTCGGTCTGTCACAAAGAGCTCACGTGTCCATGCATTCTTGCACCGCAGGTTCCGTCATTTCCAAGTGTTTTTTTTTTTTTTTTTCTTTGACCTTTAGCGCTTCAGGCCTCTGGAACCTGCGCTCAGTGAGAATGAGAGCTTTGATTTGCTGAAGGTTTGTGTGAACGGTGTGTTCTCTCTGCCATCTGAGACGCACACACCAGAGAAAACAAAAGAGGAGGAGACACTGGACCCCACGCAGAGAAAGGTGAAGTAACTGCATCAGAGCGAATACTTCACAAATCTGCCCTGTATTTATCTATTAACATTCCTCCTTCTGTAGATTATTGTTCACATTTGTCAAATGCTTTTATGTGTTCAGACTAACTTTTCCTAGTAAATATTATCAGGCGTTGTACAAAGACACGTTGGCTGCACTGCAGGAGCTTCTGAAAAGTGTTCTGGTCAAGGATCCCACCCCTGATGGCCTGCAGAGTGTCTTCAAGGTGAAGCTTGCTGTTTCAGATGAATCAGTGTTTAAGCTGAACATACAAATAATAATGGGACTTAATTGTGTCACCTCGTTTTTCTATAGAAGTACAAATGCCGGCAGCCCTCGTCTTTGCATTGCAGCATATTACTGGACAATAGAAAATCCTCATTTCTAATTTCTTGGAAGTTTCCAGCGTTTTTAACTCATGCTTTAAAATAATGTGTTTTGAGTTACTTCTGGCGCTACATTAGTCCTATTATCTAAGAAAGAATCCCAAAGCTTTTTCTTTGGTTGCCCCTCCTTAAATTATTTGTTGTACAGCTGTTTAATTGAAAAATAATGATTGGCCTTCATAAACTGGCATGCATGTGTTACACTGCGTAGTCTGACTATGGTTTTATTATTATTTGCAGCACATTGAATCCTGGTTGAGCTCTGGACAGGACCACCAGAGAGAGAGAGCTGTCACAGTGACTGCTCACATGCTGGCTTTCTACCTGGATACACTGACTGTCAAGGTAACACACACTCACTCACTCAGACAAAGAGCTGCATGTTTGTCTTTCCACAGTTTAGCCATCCTGAAACACCACAGATCTCAGTTTTGAAAAAGGGTGAATTGCAACTTGAATGTAAATGCTCCCTAGCATTACCCATATTCATCCATTCAAGGTTGCTCAATCATCCCGTCAGCGCGGATGCATTTCGTCCTTGGTTGAAGCTAATCTGACATTGTGAGCCTTTCTTTTGTTTCTGTGCATCGTTTTGTAGAACATGGTTTCTTTCCACAACCTTGGAGCTCTGCTGGGTCGACTGTCTCCACGATGTTCTGACCCTCGCACTGCTGTACGCACTGCTGCTATGGACTGCATACACTCTCTGCTTTACATACAGCTACGCTATGAAGGTACAGACACACAGAGCGCTCACCTTTTACCTTTGTCAGTCTTTTTTTTTAGCAAATCACCTAATAATTACTAATGAATTCATCACCCAACTAACACGCTCCAGCTTTGACACACCTTTTAATGTTTAATGTAAGTTTTTGACAGTTGGTTGTTTTCCCCGTGTGTGTATGTGTAGGTTTCTCCTTAGATTATAAGGACGACGGTGTGGACAGTCTGTTGCTCCTAAAAGGCCGGCTAGATAACCCTGACCCTTCAGTTCTATACAAGACTTGCTCTGACCTGACAAAGGTACACTTAAATACATATATTTTACATCTACTGATTCTTCTCGGTTTTCTTTTCCTGATGGATTATCGTGCCATTTAGTACAAAACTCTCTAACCGTTCTGTTATTACGCCTTCATCCTGCTTAACTTCCTGCATAATATAGTCACACACACTGACTAATGTTACCTATTATTTTTTTAATAAAAGCTGTTATATTGTGTCTATTCCTGTGTGCGTCAGGTGATGAGTAAGCGTCTGCCTCAGGAGCAGCTGACCCCGTTGGTGTTCATGTTGTTTGAAGGGCTGGTCGATAGTCAGCCAAACTGCTGCAGGGCCTCATCGGTCATCCTAAATACTCTGCTGAAGAACCGAGGGGGAGGCCTCCAGGAGCTGGTAGCAAACATATACTTGGACTCTCGCACATTTGTGGCATCCGCTTATTGATTCAGTTATTCGACACACACATCTGGAATACCAAACAGAGGGATGTTTGTGTGACAGGTCCCAGAAATGCTGGAGGCGCTACATGTACGTCTGCAGAACATCACAGAGGAGCAGGTAACACACATCCACAGTAATAATCAGCATAGATATTAAACTTTCAATAGTCTGTTTTGTTATTCTGATTCTGTCTTCGATAACCAACACGCCCTTGTCAGGGGTATTTTGCAATAACCATCGTCTTGTTGTGTGATTCTATCTTGTCAACTGTAGATGAGCAAATTATTAACCACCTATACCTGCTTTCTTGTTTGTTTATTGTACCTGTGTTAAGGTGAGAGTGGCAGTGGGACAGACGGTACTAATCCTGGCTTCTCAGCATCTTCAGGCTGTTATCAATGCACTAGTTAACAAACCACTTCCTTATGACAGGTAAAGTTACAAAACCTATAATTCTATACACTAACTCAGCATGGCGACACATGTTGTGCTCATTTTTTGGATTCTGCAGGACAAAAGCAAGTGTTTGTTTAAATGAAAGACACTTCCAACACTGACTTTTTCTATCTCCCTGGCCAGCTGGACAGGTGAGATGTGGATGGCCCTGGGAGCAGACCCCCTTGTAGCCAGTCAGATCTTGGGGATGCTGATGGAGAAGCTACTCATCATGGCGCCCTACGTAGACCAGAGGGAATCGATGATGAGAGGAGGGACAAAAAAGGTGGCCACCAGTCAGCCGCTGGCTGTAAGTCCCGAACACTCACGGACGCGTCACTGAATACGCCATGTGTATTCCGTTCTAGATAAAGATGATGATATTTCTGCATGATTTTCTTTTCTTTTAACCTGCACAATTCACACAGATCAAAGTAAGAAATCAACGCCGTTTGAGGCAAACTATAAAGAAGCATTCATGTGTAAACTGTGTATGGTATTCAGTTGCATGTACTGTGGCTGAATTTGTGGTTGTCCTAATGATTAAGGGTTGTCTTAACCATTTTCTTAATTTACACAATTACTACACAGCCTGCGTAGCAAAAGCTGTAAATAATCACAGCTGTAGTGTTGACGTTTTCAGGTACTGGGAATCGGTCCTGTGCATTTTGACAGCTCAATGCATCACTAGACAACCACTGTAATTGCACTTAATAAACGGGCTTAAAGCTGAGAAGTTCCCGTAGGCCTTTTTCGGCCGCTGCATGGATGCGACTCTGGTCCCTTCCACCACTCGGCTGTCTTCTGCATCTGGCAGCAGCAGCAGCTGCAAACCAAACGGAAACTGCAGAAGAAGATCTCCTTTCACCCGTGTCCCTGTCTGTTTTGTTTCCAGATGACTTGTGGTCTCAAAGAGCTGTTATTAAACGGCCAATGTCAGGAGCCGGCAGTCGGCATGTTTCCTCAGCTCTTCTCGTGTCTCACTGTCCGACTGGGCGCAAGCGTCGGGGTCTCTGCACCGAAAGACCACAACACTAAACAAACTGCCTCCGTCCATGTGGCAGGGTGGGCATTTTAGTCCTCGTTTGAACCAATAACATCTCCTTATGAAGTGAGTTAGCTTCGGGTGTAGCTGACATTGTGGTGTCACCTTTTTTTTGTGTTTCAGGGTGGCAGCCGACGCTCTGCGAATCTTGCTGGCGCGGGCTCAGTTAGACGAGGTGATGAAAAGACTGGATGAAGATAAAGCCTGGGACGCAATTAAGGAGCTAAATACACACATTACTGGAGTTACTCTACTGGCAAGGTACCAGGAATGGAACACAAATCAATTCTTACCCCTCCTAACAATGAGTAACAATGAATCTCCTATTTATGTTCAAAGCAGTGCAAACTTAAATATGCTTCTGTTGTGTCCAGGGCAATGGCTAAGCATGCTGGACCCAGGTTGCCCTCCATCGTGGAGTGTCTGTGTCCCTCCTTGAACAACATCTACGAATGCCAGAGGATCACCGTCACTGCGTTCTTCTCTGAGGTGATGCACCATGAAATATTTGTGTAAATCTAGTTTGTCCATGTTGGAGGGTTTAAGTGTTTCATTGAACAGCACAATACCTGAACATGAATCCCTGTTTCTCTCCTTTACTGACTCCAGCTCTTAAACCACCACGTGGTGACAGAGCTGATGTTGATAGATGTGTTGATGAACAACATGATGGAGAGGATATCGGACCCCTGTTGCACTGTCCGCATGCTGGCTGTCAGGGGGCTGGGCAACATAGCAGTGGGATCACCTGAGAAGGTCCATATGACGCTCACACACGAGAGCACATAGCTGAAGTTTGTCGTGGGTCCTTTGTCTTACCCTCTCCTCCTCCTACCACCAGGTAAACAAATATGCTAAAGAGCTGCTGGCAGCCATGAGTTCAGGCATGGAGGAGAGAGACGATCCAGGTCAGTGGGCAGCAGGGTCTTTTCTTATGATGGATCTTTAGTCTGGCTCTCCTGATTCCTTTGGTTTTTTTCCTTCCAGACACCCATGATGATTATCATACTACATGTTCGGCCTCTTGTTTATTGTGGACATTTTCTTTTTGATTTCCTGCAGGTAAGCTGATTACCCTCGAAGCAATGTCGGGTCTTTCCAAAGTTCTCGTCTATCTGGATAAGAAGAACGTCCAATTGTTAGTCGTCTATATATTCATGAAGATCAAACCATTCCTGGAAAGTGTAAGTTTCCTTAAAATCTTTACAAATAGTTTGTGGTGTTCTACTAAATAGTGACAATTACTTTCAGAGTCATCCAAGTTTCCAGATTTGTTTTTTTAAATGCACGCTGGAGTTATTTTGTGTCCGTCTGTTTTATAGTCATTCAGAGCTGATGTTTGTAGGTGTGTAGAACCTGTGGGGGGAAGCCGTTTCCTCACTCTCAGAGACACGTGTGACACTAACACTGCTTCTCTGTGCTCACATTCAGGAGAACGATGACATCCGCTGTGCTTCCATCCATCTCATGGGAAACCTGTCCAAGTTTGGCTCAGGAGAGCAAGTGTTCAAAGACCAGATCCACAATGTTCTTGTCAGCCTGCTCTTACACCTGGTGGACCCAAACCCACGGGTGGTCAAGGTGAGTAGGAAATGTGCCCACACGTCGGGGTTATTCTCGTAATTAATACTGGAACAAAAGTAAGTTGGGGAAAATGTTATCTTCAATTCAAACTGGTATTGTGTCATTATAAAAACTACTGTATTGTTTATTACTAATGTGGATCCTGTTGTTTTGCATTGGTCCAGGCCTGTAAGTTTTCAATGCGAGTGTGTGCTCCCGTCATGGGATCAGAGCAGATCACAGCCATGTTTCAGAACCACCTCCACGATGAGAAGAGTTTGCACTATGGAGAGTTTATCAACGATCTCACCAAGTACCTGGTGAGACACGCAATAAGATGAACTCTACAACTCCTTACAAAGTTTGTGTTTACTTTGTGAAATTAGTTGGAAATTGAGAAACAATGAAATCTGAAAAGGCTCCTCTCCATCTGTACAGTTACTGCTTTTAACACAAAGTCAATTGAAGAATCAACATCAGTTTCTCTGCAATGTGAGAATATATTATTTTGTTGAATTGCATTGAAGCTCTTCATCGTGTTTGATGTTCAGTGCATGTTTTTGTGTTTTAGATTCAGGACTTTCCAGGCATGCTGAACTTTTATCACATATCAGTCATCCAGTTCTTCAAGAGCACCTGGGCGGAGGTCAGGGCAGGAGCTGCCATGTTTATAGGTATGACTGCAAAACTCCACAACATGAACATTTGATTGTGTGTGTTCCTATTCACTATGATTTGACCTGCTCATAATGTTTGTGTGCTGCAGGGTTTCTTCTTGGGAATCTTCAAGAGGAACATTTCTCCCACCTCAACATGGGCACCATCACTAAAGGTGATTCACTGCACAACCTTCTCCTCCTTCAAAAAGCTTAACTAATAATGTTTTATTGACTTGGTATCTCTGTGTCTGTGTTTGTCATTAGGTTTAGTGATGCTGCTCCAAGATCCAGATCCTGTGGTGAGAGTGAAGGCAGCTGAGGCCATGGGACGTTTCCACTGACGCACACAAAGACCTACATTCATATCCGTTTCCTTAGCGTTTCCTTTAGTTGCCACTACAGCAGAGAAAAATAAAAAGAATATTTAGGATCAGGCCCACGGTTCACAAAAAACATTTTGAGCCCACCATTAAATGTTTAATCACTGTAACAGTATTCACATATTGCAACTGCAACCTTAGTTAAAACCAAAAAACAGGGTCCAAAGCGGCAACAAATATGAAGGCCGAAGCCAAACTGTCAGATTTACCAATATGGCAGAATCATACAAATGAAGACTTGTACTTATTCATGCACACATATTTAGCAGCTTTGTTAAGCTTCCTTTGACACTTAAGTGTGGTACTTGAATGGAAGTGTTAATTCTTAGCTATACTTCAGTGACCAAAGACTGCGTTGCTGCATAGAGACCCACGTGGTGTTTAGTGTCAGATATCAGAGATACACGCTGTCATTGAAATACACTCCGCGCATACAAGGTTCTAATGCAGCACTTGGGGCCACATTTCAACCTGAGTAAAATGTCTATTAGAATAATTCTAGTTTCTTCAAATAAAGAGCAATGAACATTTAAAGTACGTGACAACAATCATGTCGTCATACCAGCATTTCATGATAGTGTTGTGCATGTTAGGCTGAACTGTCAGCAACCGTTCTAATGAGGAGGTTTACCTCCTCTGGATGTGTACGTTGGTGCGAGGGACTGAGATGTGTGTAATTTAAAAAAACACCATTGTTGCAATCTCATCGCAGTTTTTAGTAGATCATGGAGCTTATTCATTCATTCAGCAATAAACAGACGGTAAACCGCCACATAGATTAAGATCCAAATATTGTCATGATTCCACGTCGGCTCGTGTCCTTGTGAAAATAATAACCGAGGCTTGGTAGTGCTTCGTTTGGAAGGACTGTCTTAGCGATCTACACTAGTTTTCTGAACCTCATTGATGTCGTTGTTTCCATCTCCAAGCCATGACGATGCTAAAACTAAGAGGCCACAGGTCACATATTACAGAACACCACCGTCTGTAACAATCATTCATTTGGTCCATTCAGTCTGCACGCAGGTTAGGATTTGATTTAAAGGTCACAGGAGTGTTCAGCAGGAACGTTTATTATCACCAGAACATTTCCAGGCATCTTGTGCCGGCCGTCATAACAAACAGACCAAATGACGGATGCAAGTCATTGTAAAGTAGGAAGCTGTTTCTATTCAGTCTGGTTTTTTATAACTTTTTGACGTAGTTCTGTGAGAACCCGTCATGTTCTCACAGAACTACGTTCATTTCCCTACTAAACCCACACCGGCCTAACTGAGAAGCCAGAACAGCCCGTTGCAGCCATCAAAGCATCACTCCGACAGAGCAGACAAGTGTAGCCGTACTGAAAATAATTAGTGCCAAATGTTCATTGAGAACCTAATATTCTAGTAGCACCATAGAGATGCTGTAAAGGATCCTCTCACTTTGAATGCATTCAGTGTAGTTCACGTGTCATTATGCATTAAATGTTTGAATGTGTACACATGTGGCTACAGTTGTTGGTTTGCAGACCTTAGTGTCGTGTGAATGTGTGTTACGTCTGTGCACAAAAATGTCATTGTCGATATTCATTTAAATTATATTGGTGAAAGCAATACATTGTTTGTTTATGTTGCACTTTTAATCTGTTATTTACTCCCTGATTTAATAACTAAGAGCCAAACAAGGAACCAAATGTTTTTCTTTCTTTCTTTTCTTTTTTTTTACACCTTTTTTACGTTTTTGCACTTCGAAAAACTGGAAATTGTGCTTGATATAGTTTTGTTGGTTGTTCAAGCGGAGCAGAAGTATAAATGTTTCCCATAAGTTATTTGTTGGTAGAAAAGAAAATATGAACATTCATACCTGAGATTAACCGAGCAAATGCAAAAGGCTACTATTTGTTATATTTCCTGTTCTACAATCCGGGATCATGACTTCTAACACTACGGCTTTGTTTAGGGTGAAAGGCAAATATTGATCCAATGACTTTTTAGGTAGGATGTTTTTTTTCACATCTTTTACTAGCTTTTTTTATTTAGTTTACCAGTTTGTGAATGTCCCTGTATGAATAACACATGGCTGCAAGGATGAACGCGTGCATGTCACTTCTCATGTGTCACCGAACTAGAAGGCCGAGTGGATGATTGCAATCAATGTATTTGAAATTTAAGAAATAAACAGATCCATTAAAGTATGATTTATTTGGTTTGCAAATACTACCTACCTGAGTGTGTTTCTCTGTTTCCATGTGGGTGCAGTAAAGAGCAAAGTAATGTCAAACCATTTAATTTCATGTTACAATAGACGTAAACGACATAACTATACAAAAAGATATATAAATATATGCGTGTGTGTGTGTGTGTACAGAGAAGACCATGTGTTTCCAATTTTGGTGAATTTGAAAGGTTCTGAAAGAATGTTGCTCATTTGTTGAGAAAACTCCTGCTTCTTGAAATCAATGGACTATTTAAAAAGCCTGTTGAATCAGCTGTAAAATGTGTCGAGCTGAAAACAGGGCTGTTTTTGAACTTATGGAAAGTGGACTTTTCCCACAAGACGGCGACGCTGCTTGAAAGATGTTCTTATCGGATGTGATGCTTTGCTATAAATTGCCCAAGTGTATATAAAGGAGTTCAAATTAGCCTAATATTAAAACTGTAAATACAACATACACATAATAAAGAGGTAATATTAATCCAAAATGTCATAATAGTAAAACAGTTTCCTGAGTAACTATTTTGATACTTAAAGTAAATGAATAATACCTGATAATACCACATATATTTGAATTTAGTCTTTTTTTCTTATTAGTGTGGTATTGACTATTAGTGAATTAAATTATTTGAATACATCTTCCATCACTATTTTTTGTTCAAGTAATATAAGTGTGTGTGTGTGTGTGTGTGTGTGTGTGTGTGTGTGTGTGTGTGTGTGTTTCTCTGTTAAATGGAGCTTGAGAGAACAGTTTATCTGTCGACTGACTAAGGACTTTGAGAGAAAGTGTGATGTGTGTTCTCTGTGTGGACATTATGCAGCGGGACGAGTCTGTCTGAAGACAGGTTGAGTTTTATTCATAAGTCAATATAATATTTTATTCATAAAATCCCCCTGAAATAGTGACATTCATGTACACCTATTTTGGATCATATCTGTTTAAGATGCCCTGTTTATTGCAATATATATGACCAGCAATTTCCCTTGTATGTAATGTATTTTAAAATCTTTATTTCATCACATTTTCTCTCTGTGAACGAGGTTTCCTGTATGTTCAGTGAATCTCACACCTCCCCACTAGCATTTCATTTAAATCACCTGGAGGCATAAACTGTTCAAATCTGCTATTATCGATGAAGGGGGGGGGCATCCATTTTACAGATTTAACAATTGACTAATGTTGACCTTTTTAAACTTATGAAACACGTCCCAAAGTCTGATGCGTTTTGGAGCCACTTCTAAAACAGGGTTATATAGATTTTGATGTACACCCGTTTCAGAATATTGGGTCATTATTTGGAGTTCTAATCCTGGGGAAGTGATGATAATGTCCTGCCTTTCATGTACTGAAGGATGCATTGGGATTTATCATTTCTTGCTGCCATCAGAGGGAAATGAAGCTTCATTAAGATTTGGGTTGAATATAAAAGTTTAAAGATGTCACAGAGATGTAAACCTTAATACCCACAGAATCCTTCAAAGAAATAACAAAGAACACTCTTCTCTCCGAATCTGCTGTACTTTCTGCCACCGAGCTCTATGAAGCAATAAGTCAAGCATCTGTAATGCAGCAAGCAGCACACTGTGCTTTCTAGCTTTGCACATTTTAAGCACACGGTTACTGTTAGTAAGCAGGCAGAGTGCGGAGCGAAAAGTTGGTGCTGTTTAACTTTTGTTACAATTCAAAGAAGAGGTTATTCGCAGTGTGAAGTAATGATGCATCACATGTGATGTGATTAGACTAGTGAGTGAATTACAGCTGAATGCATTGAGGCACCAATAAAAGATAAAGAGTTTAATCACCGCTTTGATCCAATTGAATAAGACACAAAAGTGGCTTCAAATGTCCCCAACCCCCTAATGTAACGCAAATGATGTGTGTGTCCTCTGTGCAAAAAGACTACCAGTTTTCCCCAAAACACACCTGTCAATGAGTCGTACAGTCGCGCCGTGTGACGGCCCCAATATTATTTCCTCCTGATTAAAGGGAGACTTGAGTCTGTAAGAATGAAACCATTCATTTGTCAGCTGTTTTTAATGATTTTTGTTTTCAATTGGCAAACAAAAGGAGTCAGAAAGTATTGGGAAAAAGAACTAACGAGCACTGCCGGTTCTAAACGTTGAATTGGATATCATGACAATAACAAACATATCGAATAATATCAAGCATTCTCTGTAACATCTGTGATTGAGTACGATTCCGACGGGGAGCGGATTGAGAAGCTCTCCTTCCCTTCAGCAGGGAGATCCAGTGTCCACCTCCTCCCTCCCTCCATCTATCCACGATGGTGCCAAACTCACTCTCGGGTGCTGTCGGCTCAGCGCTTGGTTACGGTAAGTGCAGTGTGAAAAGGGCTCATTATTTTGTGTGGGCTTTTTGTTGGCGGCGGTAAGGGGCTGTGACTCAGGCGTGTCGCCTCTAGGAGGGGTATTCGCTCTCCTCTGCGCTGCGTCTGCCAAAGTCCATCCAGCCCTGGTAGTCTCTGTCCTTTATCCTGTGGACGGGGGCCGGGCCGCTGGCCCTGCTGCTGAGGGAGGATCTGATCTCGTAGGGGGACCCTTGAGGAGACAGAGACGGCACGCGTCACTCTCACGCAAAAAAACGACGGAGCAGCCGCTTTTCAGACCTACGTGACGGAACTGGGAGTGAGGCGGCTGCAGGGACTCATGCTGACTCGTTTCGTCTCTGGGAACGAGGGGAGACCGGTGAGCTCAGCACGTCTCGCAGTCACATCGCGTTCGATTGAAAGACACGCAGAGACAGTGTGAGAGAGAGAGGAGGAGGACAGGAGAGACGGGGGGAGGAGGAGGAGGTACGGAAAGATGGAAGGAGGAGAGAGAGAGAGAGAGAGAGAGAGAGAGGGAGAGGGAGCTACAGGGAGGCGGTGGAAGGCCAGATGGTGGGACGACAGGACTCAGCATGAGTGATGGATGTTGGGACGATAGAAATAACAAGACCGGGAGCAGAAGAAGACAAAATGAGCGTTCTGTGCGATGACCAGAGGCGAAGACTTTGGCTCTCACCTTTCCTGGAGACGAGTCTGGCCAGCAGCTGGCTCAGGCTGTTTCGAGCGTTTGCGTCCTCCTGGAGCTGGTCGAAGTTGGCCAGGTGCCCTGAGGGGCCCGCGGGGGCCGAGCGGGTCTGGCGTGTGTGGAGGGATGAGGGGGGAGGCGGGTTGTCCGACACGAGAGCCTCACCCTCGGCTCGCTGTGACTTTAGAAGACGAGGGAACAGAGAGACGGGAGATGAGGGAGAGGACACGCATCCCTCCTGAGTGTGTGTGTGTGTGTGTGTGTGTGTCTTACCACGGACTCAGAGGGCAGACTCAGCGAACTGCTGGACAGAGCAGCCAGGAGGACACACAAACAGATACATACATTCATGACTGGAGAGAGAGAGAGAGAGAGAGACAGAGAGGGAGGGGGACAAAACACAGTTAAAGGACATACTCCACATAAAGTGGTCATTTACTTCTTCTCTCTCCTCATGTTCTCTTGTCATTTCCACCTGTTCAGAGTCTGAGTGGGAAAAACCACAGGCAGTTTTGCAGAAACCAGCAATAAATCTGTGTTACAGTTTTCACAACACAGTGGCAGGTGAGAGACACTCACCTACTGGAACCTGAGGCAAACATATATATTTTTTTGTGTCGTATTTACGCTGTCAGCATTGACAGAGTCACGGAGGGAGAATGATCGCTAAACCATCATTTAACTTTCCACACTGCTTTTTGATTGTTGCTTGCTGTTAGCAGGTCAGCACTGACAGAATGACCAGGCTAAAAAATAAACCTGTTTTACAGCCCTCAAAATCCGCTGTTGTTTGCATCTACGAGCTTAGATAATCATCGGTTTACACGTGATATTTTCTAGAATTGGCATCACTGGTGTGACAGAGGAAAAACGGTACAATAAAAAAAACAAAAGATGGCATAATATATATATATAATATATATAATATTACACAGCTGGTTTTCCGACGCAGTATCTATTTGGAATTCACCATTAGTTGGGGTGAAGATACTTTGCAACGGAATGGGAGCAAATGATCCAATTACAGGAATCAACAACACCAGTCGCTCTGAGGTTTTCAATCTCCAACAGTCTCTTATTAGACTCTTATTGACAATGTTTCCTTCCATCGATGTGAGTCCTTCCCTTAGCGGCTCGGAGGAAATCAGTTCTCCTCTAGTTATCTTTCACTGGACATGATGATCATCAGCTCTCTTCATCAACCTGGACATTGAAATGCTTTAAAACAAAATGAGAAATAATTTCACTGTCATTTTGTAAATGTTACTGGATGCGACAGTGCATTTGAATAATTGTGTTTAAACTGACACAGTGGAGGAATAAACAGTCATTCTCCTGATGCTAATATAATTCCTTTTAGCAGCTGGTCATTGTCTCTAATTCATTATTCAGTGAGCTGGTAATGATGCGGTACTGTAACGTTTGTGAAAGCCCGCCACGCTCCCCGTCTGCTTCATCAAACATTTGTTACATTTTTGATTTTTTTTATAAAAACAACTTTATTTTCCCTCATTGCACAGCAATGAAATCTGTTTGAGTCTAATTGGCATTTTTCTCGCTACTTTTATTAATGAGCCCGATCTTGCTTTTGATTGTTGCTGCTGTAATGCTTGACACAATGATTCACAGAAAATGCAATACATATTATATTGGAACAATACTTTTTATTCACGCAAAACCTAAGAGAAACGACATAGTTCTTTTCCACACTCGGGTAAACAATTATCCACCTGTCATATGCACTTATTTATTACTACATATTTTAAATCACCGTAACAAACTACAACACGTGTCAGTGGTGTCCCGTATATCTACATTAAATTCAAAATACTGGTGCATTTATGTAAAAGGATTTTCAAAAATAAGATTCTTCAACTTTTCAGATTTGCCATATTTCAGATGTGATGATTTGATTCAATTATTGAAAAAGAAAACTCCATAAAGCACCGTTTGTAGAAACGAGGACACACACTTCACAATCAGAGTTTTGTCTTACCTGCGGTTGTTGCCATGGACCAAGAGATGCTGAGTCTGAAGATGCTGATCTTTGCTCCTCCAGTGTTCAGAGTGAGAGTGAGAGAGCAAGAGAGGAGATGGTGTTTTATACGGACGCACAGGAAGGGGGAGGAGTCTGCATGTATGGGAGGAACCTGCTGCTGGCGCAGAAACTAAAGGCACTGACGCATTGAAGAACGCAAATGTGCACACATGCTGCAAACACACACACACACACACACACACACACACACACACACACACACACACACACACACACAACGGGAAAAGGGTCATGACAAAGGTTGCGGCTTCAATTGTGCGCCTCCTCCTCGCTCACCTGTGTGGGGAACAAAAAGAGGATCCCATTGACAGTTTCGATGGTTTGCATCAGTGAAGACAAACTGAACGGCTCTCTATGAATGAATGAACACTCATACACAAGCTGGATTCGAATTATCTCATTTGCTCCGGAAGGTTCCTCACTGAGTGAAAGGACCCAGAAGTGGTGTAAGTGGCCGCCACGAATGTTTGAATTCTCTAAATGCTTCAATGCTTCCCTACTCCACTCCTTCCGCATAGGAACCATTGGACCCTCCTCTACGAAAGCAAAGGACATAATTCTGTCCCCCATTACTTGCAGCGGCAATATTATTAATAAAGTAATACTTTGAACCTGGTTGTCTATGTCTGCATGACTCACTTTTCGTTTTCTTCTCCTAACTCCTCATGAATTCTCCTGAGCATCTTTCCTTCACCCCGTGACGTCTTCAGCAGAGGTTAGAGGTCAATAGTGGTTAGGAATAGACGTCAGGAGGAATTTGAATCCCGCCACGTTAGAGTTACAAAGAGAACAAAAAGTCTGTGAGAACGATTATCTCCTGTGAATTTGTATTAATGATGTGCACATGGAGGCAAATAACATAGAATATTAAAGAAGTTTTTCTTTCTGAGTGAGCAGAGGCGGCATGCAGGTCAGTGGCCTCTAATTCCAGCGAGGGCAAAACGGCACCGGCCGTGCTCAGGCATGACAGGCGAAGGCAATTTCATAAAGGAAAGTGATTTCTTTCTGCAGCTTTCTTTTCTTCATGCTGCAGCAACACAAATCACAGATGGACTCTTTACAGAATGAGTTAGAAATGGGTCAGAATGTAATTCTGAGAGGTTTATTGAGCATTTATTGTCTGATCAATGTTCTCCGAATGAAACGTTGCTGACACTTCAGGGGAATGTATTTCTATTTTTCAATCTGAGAGATCAGACCAAACATTTGTCTGTTTCATTGAAAAATACAGTGTGGGGTTTTTATTGTTCATAGAACTTGTTAGGGACTGTTTTAAAGAATACAAAATACTATTTAACACATAAAAAACAGACTCTACTTCAAGCTTTACTCGTCTCCGTTAGATTTGATGAAAAGAGTTAACGGCATTCTTATTAACAATATATATATGTATATGTACATATGGATGTGGATGTGGATTAAGGTGTTGACAGTTACACTGAAGACTTGAGTCTCCTGTCAGTGTGAGATGGGTGAGTGCGTCAGTGGGCTTTGTGCAGTGTTTTAGGACTACTCCACTATGCTAATGAGCTAACATTAGCCGGTTTGCTGACATTGTTAAAGCAGTTACGGAGCATTTTGTATTTTCACTGTCATTGGCACCTGTCTAACTTCTGCAGACACATGAACAAACACAGTCTTTGGATGAAGCTCTCCGTGCGCAAACATCTTTCCCTTATGAGTGTGGAACCTCCTCGTCTCTGCTGCACAAAGCATTTATGTTCTGACCCACAGGGTTTTAAAATGTGCTCCATCAAAAGACACTGAGAGTGCTTTTGAGCTCGCAGGCAACTGAACGAATGACAATCTCCTCCAAAGGATTTTCATTACAGCTGTGTTCCTCACCAGACAACATCTGTGTCCTGTGAAGTGGGAATAAAGGTGAAAAGTGTAGGAATACGTGACAGGTAGAAAGAAGCTACTTTCTTTGTTTTAAATATTGCAGTTTGTATCACACTGTATTCTATTGCCTTATCAAATCCCTCTCATGTCCACTAGAGGGATGAAAAAAAATGAACTACTTAGTTCAGTTAACAAGAAAATAGCACATCATGAACAAAATACATTTTGAAATTAAACACTTTCTTGAAAAATTGAAACTAGCGAACCAAGCAGAGTACTCAGGCCCAACGCGCGCCAAAAGGTATTAGCCGATGTATCTTCATGCCGGGCCGACTGTGTGGCACACAGGTACCAGAGGTACCTCTCCTGGAATGAGCAATCAGTTTGTCAGTCTGAAAAAAAGGCACCAGAAGCCGTTACATTACAGCTCAATAGTTAACGGGGACGTCACTGTCGTCGTCATCAAAGAAAACAGACGGGGCCTTTTTAAGGAATTCGTTCTTCTTCATTTACTGTCTCCCTCCAAGCTGTGAGTCACGGCTCTTGAGTTAATTGCGGCGAAGCCTCTTCAGTAGATGGAGCCTCTTCTCTGCTCTAATCCACCGGCTCGTTCTGTTTTGTCAGACATGAAGGGAAGGGCGGGGGCCGAGGCAAAGATGGAGAGGGAACGTGGGGGGAGACAGAAATGACGTTCGATAAAACATTTAAATCATCTTTGCCGAATGTACAACAAGAACTGTATCAGTTCCTAAGTGCCTTAATATGGTGCAGACTGTCTGAGGCCTCCTGGGAGCTCGTGAAAAGACAGATTTCCAATTATATAAGCAAAACGTGCAAATCACGTGTGTGTATTATGTGCTAAATTGTCTTATGCCACTATTCAAAAATCGCATTTATTTAAACCTTGATACATTTTTGTAACATTAATGAGGACCTCTTAACTCCAAATATTCATTATTAACACATTGTCGTCTGGAGGACTACGTCCTAACAAGGTCTGAGGTCCACCCATCAGAGTTCCTGTTGGAAACACTGAGAAACGACAATGTTTCTTTGCTGATGTGTTTAGATTCAGTTAATGTCCTATGTGGGATTATAATCGTAATCTGTGAGGTCAGGCCCGGTTGGCAGTGCGAGGTGTCATTGATGCGTCTTCAACGTGACATTCTGAGGGGAAATAACTACTTTTACCTACATTTTTTCCCCCAGTACAGTAGTTCCCTTTATCAACACCAAAGCTTCTCTAACGGCCATGAAAATTGTTTAATTTTGCTTCTGAAACCTTCACAATATTAGTTCCTGTGAATGTGTTTATGTGAGCAGCAATGAGAAATGAGAATGAGAAATATTCACTCTAAATTAAACTAAAAAATGTGTCGAGATGGCTGTGATAATATACTGTTCTGAATATAATATTATTATTATAATATATCTAATATTGCTAGTCTGGCCGGGGGGACTGTTGTCTTACCTAACAACAAAACAGAACGCGACTAGAAGGAAACCTTGTACTGTTGAGGCAAGCACCCACTATTAGGACCCGGGCTAAGGGGCGGAGCTCACAAAAGGGGGTTGAAGCTCACCTGGGCATTTCCCCCTGCTGATTCACACACCTTCTGATCGGGCGAGCCATGTGATCTGAATTCCTTCAGATCATATGGCTAATTACACCACAGGTGAGCCAAGAGAGCCTGGGCACAGAAATGACCCAATGCGTGTTTGCCACCTTCCAGATGATGCATTGGGCGATACGAAAAATTCATTGCACCGTTATCCAAGCCCAGAAATGGTGTTTGATGACCACAATCTGGTATCCAAAATATACTTACAGCTCTTCAAATGGCAATGGAACATAGCGGAATATTATTACCTGACATTTAGTAAAGAAACAAAATATTGAATGACACGTAATCTGTAGTTACATTTTCTGGACCTCCATCTGTGATACATTTTCAACGATGCTATTTTTATTATATATCCTGAATGAGTACTACAGTGTTAGTGGTGGTTATCATTTCAGTATCTTAGGCTGTCTCCTCTCTCCTCATCTCCTCTCCTTTTGTTTTGACAGTTGGTTTGGACAGTTCTGTTTACAGCCTCAGGCAGTTTATCACTGACAGGAAATGGAGGGCTTTTACTGGTTGGATCAAGAAAATGGGTTGGAAAGATTCTGGTGGGAGAAAAAAAGCTACATACAACTTCTTACACACATAGCGGAAAGAGCAGAACTGAGGCAGGGTTACACTAAATGTATGTGGGGAAAACGCGCTGTAGCTGCTGTCTTTTCAAAACTGTCATTTTGTAAAAAGTTAATGTCTGACTTTTCTCGGCCAATGTCCTCTATATTTTATGTGTCTATTAAATAAAACCAACCACTCGTTTGAACTCAATGCGCTTCATGGAAATCTTCCTCACCAACTAGTTTTCGAAGTTGTGACGGTCTTTACTTGAATGCTCTTGAACATAATGACGGATGTTGAGCTTTGTAGACTCCATCACCGAGGTTGAAGCGAGTGACTGATTCGGGAAAAGTTGTGAACTAGGTTGTTTATCTAGAAGGTTTGAGCTCACACCTACACTAAAGCGACAATATGTCTGACAAGAGTTGCAGCTACTCATCGAGAGCCATAATCACATCCTCCACCCTTTGCTGCACTCCACAGACAGAAGGTAAACGACTGGAGTGAAGGGAGAGTCAAAGACAGCAGACTTTCTTCACACTTTGACTCCTAAATACCGTCAATAGAAATGACTCTGCAGCAAATTATATGATGAGAACAAAAATAAATGAGCAGTTTTTTTTTCCCCCCACAGAGGTCCCCTCGGAGGTCCTGACCACCAATTTGAGACCCTCCTGCAGGTGGAAAGCCCACGGTTTGAGACGTATATGCTGTTAAATAAGAATCAAATTTAAACACAGCATTTTTGTTTAATGTTTTCCAATACTGTTCACAAACAATACAAATATTACATGATATAATGAAATAATCACTTTAGGGAGCCTCTTAACAACACTGCAGGAGCGATTGGTCTCTGTAGATTGGTTAGTATGTGATCCATCATCACATGGATAATGAAATAACACCAATGATGGATCACACACACACACACACACACACACACACACACACACACACACACACACACACTGTGTTACTCACATATTGCTCCGTCCTTAAGGGTGTGAAATCAATATGGGTCCTAAAACCCAACAAAAGTGTAGGCAAGTGACTCCGTAGTGGCCGCTCCATTCTGTGTGTGTGTGTGTGTGTGTGTGTGTGTGTGTGTGTGTGTGTGTGTGTGTGTTTGTGTGTGTCCCTTCAGTAATCAAACCGATGACCTCGTAAAACTCTATGAATGAGCGGGCTTAATCGACTTCTAAACACGAGCTTTCACCTCTTTCCTCACAGCATGAGATTCATCTAAATCAAATTTTCTTATTTATTCTCTAATGTCATCCAAGTTCAGAACAGGTCTGTCCTCCAAAGAAATGCTGAGTGGATTAACACTCATGCCGTTTTGATTTGTATCTGTCAAGGAGTCCAGACTCGACCAGACTGCTTCCAGTCATTGGTCCCCTCAGTGAGCTCAAAACGTGTGTGTGTGTGTGTGTGTGTGTGTGTGTGTGTGTGTGTGTGTGTGTGTGTGTGTGCCTTTGTGCCTTCGTGCCTTCAGGCAGCATGGCACCAATACAGAGGTGACACAACATTCAAGAGATGGCATGAAAAGGGAAATTACACCTTTTTTATAGACCTTCAGGAAGCGAGCGCGAGAAGCTGTGATCTCACAAACATCTTGGAGAAAAATGGGTATGAAGTCATTGCTGCACTTTGTTGGGTAAAACTCTGAGACTTAATTCTGCAGGACAATAATCATTTCTTCCTCATTGACTTAGATTTCATAGTTGAGTCGGGCCATGCAAAGCACACTGGTTTATTGTCACGTATTTCTCATGTGATGAGAAAAATAAATGCTTGATGCAGAATGTATTTGAGCTCACAGAAGAAACACTTGCAGGGGAAAATAAAGTCTAGAAGCTAAACTAATCCAAGAGGTGACAGGCACATGCAAACCGAACACATCAAAGACAACAATCCGATCAGAAATAAAATCTACACACACACCGTATATAGTTTCTATTGTGTAGTCTTCATTCCCTCTCTTACAGTGTACGTCATAAGTCTCTGAGTGACTGAGGAGCTCTGATCTGTTCATATCTGCCTGACTGATCAATATGATGAATGTTGTGCCGGTCTGTCAATATCACACAGGAGAGGCTCTGAGGTCACGCGCTGCCTTATTCATACTTTTTAACTGCATTGTGCCTTCAAACACACGCTTGCACAGAGATGTACGTGTTGCCAGAAGGACGAGAGAGGACCGATGTTCAGTAAACATGATGCACACATCTTACAACACAACTGTGTAATGTAACCCTGATACTGTGTTGATGGATAGTTTTAGCGATTTAGAATTACTTTTAGAATAGTGGACACATACGTACACATTCTCAGTGGCCTCAGGTAGGATATACTCTCCTGCACAGACGTCTGCAGACACGGTACGCTTTGGCATACAATCCTTTTACACACACAAATCAAATCATCAGTCATCATCCGCGTGGGTTCGGTCGCCATAATGCAGACGTCCGTTGCATGTGAATCACTCCATCAACAACCTATTGTTACTCTGTTCTCCGTTTAATTTGATCGGGAGCAGCTGGGCTAGCAGCACAAATATTCCTCATTGATCCGGCGCTGTCTCGTGACAAATTTCTCATTCATAGTTGTTATATTATATTTCAACAGCTTGGATGGAAGTGGGTTCCACGTTTGCATTTGTGTTCGCTTTATTTAGTCATTTGAGTTACCTTACCTGGTGTGAGTGAGCAGGCATCGGACATTTCATTACATCATTCCAACGCGATCATTCGTTGAAATGTGCCTTTGGCAAATACACCTATTCGCCATTTGGCTCGGAATTAAATGAGACTAATAAAAATGAAGCTACAAGGAGCTCGTTAGCATAGCATTAGGCTAGCTACGCGCCGTCCAAAGGCTCCTCCACAGCCGGTCGGGTCATGTGTGGTGCGGTTATGTGGCTTAATATTATTTTAAAAAGCGAAGTGTCGAACTATTCCTTTCAATGTTATTGGAAAGTTTCTTTAGTTAAAGTTTACTAATTCAGAATGGACCTTTTTTAATTATTTTTTTTAAGGCTGAATTACCATTGATTTGAAAACAAGTGTTTCTACAATATCAGATTGTCAGTTACTATGAACACAGCTGATTCTGATGTCCTGTCGGTAAGTCTGCACTTTTTTAAGTTTTCCATCATCAGTTTTCCATCAATAAAATGTCAAAATGACTTTGACATTTGAAAAGTGTGTGAAGTCCCAGTAAGTCAGCAGTAGACGGACAGGCTTGTTGACTGCATTCGCTAACCGTCCCATCTATGAATGGTACTTGGAAGTGTCTCCTGAAGACACACCATTGAAATAATTAGTTATTTAGAGGGGAAGAAGATGAGGAACAGGGGACATTTTGACCGGTCTAGAGTCAAATTGACAGCATCTGGCTTTTGGTCACTGGAACAAAACAGATTTACATATTTCTGTCACGACTGAGTGAATTTGATCTCCAGACAAGAGTGGGAGTAAAATATTCAGCTGGTATGCTTCCTAATCCTTTAAACCAGATGATGGTTTACACGCATCTATTCTGAGACTTTTACCTCCAGGTGCTACGGTCGATGGCTGTAAGTGGCTGAGGAAATAAAACAAGAGGATTGTTGGCGCAATCAAATGGACTTTAGTCTGACAAACTGGCCTATTTGTTCATGTTTACTCTATTCAAGGTATTAGGCTGCAGCTATATGTGACATTTATTTCAGTTAGGCCTACACAGTTTTCCTCTTCAAAAGTTTAATATTATAACATAAAAAGTCAAGAATCTACTGTTTTTGTTCTATAATTTCATAAAAATCAAATTGCTTTTGTGAAAGTGGGGAAAAATGGCTCTAAACAAACCTGCATGTTTGTATTTTTTAAGTACTTTTATTTCCCTCACACAAAGAGGGTCAAAGAGGCGGGACTGCTGGTCCGAATCCAGACGACTTGAGGGACACAGCGGCAGGCTTTGATTGGAGAGATGGATGATTGGGTAAGAAGAAGAGAAGTTTAAGTGGATGTGAGTCACTCTGGAGTCACTTGCCTCCCATTAAGAACAAGGAAGCTCTCATCTGACATACACAGTGACAGCGATGGTCATTTAAAAGATGCAAATGCGTGTTGATACCGTCCCTGTGCCGCCACGTTAGTGTTGGAGTGTTGTGTGTTGACCTTGTCTGTCTGTCAGTTTGACGAACGATGTCTTTGAGCTTTAATACAACGTGTCTCTGAGGACCAGCCTTGGTAAAAAGAAACCACAGACATTTGGGTCACAGTAGTTTCACTCATACACTCTAAAAATGTCACCGTAAATAAATGGTATTTTACAGGCAGCAAGAATGACAGGAATTTACCGTTATTTTACGGTATAGTGAAATGACAGTGAAGGCGACGCATGGGATAGGGAGGGTGTGCTTTGCAGCATAAGGTCAGCGGTTCGAATCCTGCCTGCTCCCTGTGCCAAGTCAAAGTGTCCCTGAGCAAGACACCTAACCCCCAATTACTCCACATAAATTATGTCAAACCATGAGCGTTTTGAATAAAAGTGACAGCTGCATGTATAGTAATGTCCTGTAAGTCAAAGTCATAATCGTATCTCATTATGATGACTTGCAGGACCTGTTTTTTTAGTGGCTGACAAGGGCTTCCATACAATAACCTACAACAGATGTAGATGGATTGTGATTCACTGCACTTGTATGTGTATTTCCACCACTTCATAAAATATATGTAACATGCAGTTGATTTACGGTAGTCTGCTATTATTGTAAATTGACAGGTTTAACTGTTTATTCATGACATTGGCCGTTAATTTACAAGCAAGGGATGGAAATTTAACTGTATGTTACAGTTATTATGACATACTGTAAGATACCCTTAGAAATGCATCGTAAATTTACAGCAATTTGTTACAGTGTAAAGTTAGTGACCAATTGGCTGATTGGCTGGTTTAGAGGAGACAAACTAAAAGAAACAGAACACTGGACTCTGTGAAAGATTCAATAAGTGTCTGTTGAGAAACAAGAAAACAAAGGTTTCTTACAATAAAGTGACAAAATCTTTACTGCAGTGAATCAAATGAATATTAGGAATATTATTCCCTTTGCATTTGTGTTTTTCAGACCAGGAAAAGTAATGTCTTACGTAGATGTAAAACCCTTTAACAGACGTTTAACAAAACCAGGCATATGTCATATAAATACCTAGCACAGTGGAAACATGACAAATGGAATTACATTCAAACCAGAATTAGTATTTACTAAATACTGTCGCTTTTTATTGTATTTTGATTTTGTTTCGTGTGCTTTGGAAGGTTAAATTTCTTCCACATTACAATGCTCAGAGATAGAGGAGCTGTTCCCTGCTTGGAAAACATTAAATATATGGCGTGTGGTTGTGAAACTTCTCCAGAAAGATCCTGGAAAAGAACAAAAGTCTTGCATTTTTCTCCCTGTTTGTGAAGTTTCAGTGACGGGAAGTGACAGGAAAAATGTTCATGGGTCCCAGGAGCTGCTGATTACTTTGATTACACCGTATTGTCTCGCTACTCGCCGTGGACGAGCCCTAATAATTGCAAAAGGCAAAGTGCACCTTTGATACGTAGGACTCCTGACAGCCCTGTGTCTTCTACAGAGTCATTCAGGTCCATTAAATTCCAAATGACACTTATTCACAGTCGAGTATTACATGATTTGGTCACTTTAGAGTTTCCTCGTCCCGCCTTCATTGGCATTTACATACAGTCCTGACAACAATGTTGCTGCCATTTTATTGCTCTTTTTTATTTTAAATTTAGGGTTAACCATCCTTGTTAGGGATTTATTTTTGGGAAATCCATCAGTACGGATTGTTCTTTAAAAGCTAAGTATTGTTTCAAACAAGTTTCTGTGATGCCAAATGTACTAAATGTCATTCTGAACTAACATAAGATTTTAGACTGAGGAACTTTCTGCAATTAGACCTTGTGCTGTCTAAATCAAAATACACGATACAAGTATTTCATCAATACATGTAGTTAAATACATAAAAGGAGAAAAAAGAGCTTATGAAGAGAAGCCTGGAGTGAAAGCTGGAAACCCACATGCAGGGAAAACAGGAGTGAGTTTAGGTCGCCGGGGGAAGTGAAAGATGTAACCGAACCCAGCCTGACCTTTGAGTGAGCACACAGCCCTTCAGAATAAGGACATTAGAAACGAATACTAAGGAATTTGTTTTCAGTTTCCGTTTTATTATTTTCTCTAGGAAATCGTTGTTGTGCAGGAACTGCAAGTAATTGTTGCTCTGCCGTCTTCCATGACACAACGGTGACTGTTGTCTCTCCACAGAAAGGGAACCCGCTATGTGGGGATAAGTCTCACTACTTGTTGGTGCCTCACAGGACGAAACGCTTGGCTTAGCACTTGTCACTTTTTTTCTTTTAATGAACCGGTTGGTATCATAAACAATCACTGCTTCTAATTGGGACGGTTACGAAACTAAACATCTGTTAAAGAAGTGGCCCAAACAGAATCTAGAGCAGAGTCTTTTGCTCAGCTGCTGAAAAGATGAAGCGAAGAAATTTATGTAAATGTCCATTTTATTTCCATGAACAGGAGGCACACTGTGAAAGTGTTAAAATCGCACCACGAAAACACAGACAGCTCGCAGATCGGATAATGATGCTGTGGTGACCTGACGACCAGAAAGTCCCCACGGTCTAAAGCACACTTTATACTTCCACTCTTTATCATCTATTTGACTCAAAATGTGAACATAATGTACTAAATGAACACTGAACGCTGTATTAAAGACGACTTGGAACTAACCATTGAAAAGTAAACTCTTTTGTATATTTGTTTTTTGCCACTTGGAGGTGTTACATTCACAAGCCTGACGAGATCTGTACGACAATGAGCCTGTTTTCAGGCTAGTGCAAACCTTATTAAAGGTGCAATCACTTAGCTTGGCAGTCCCTCACAATGGCTTGAATATATATTATGTTTATACGTGTCAATTTATATTGTATAATTGTTAAACATTTCTTTTTTTGTTGTCCTAATTTTATATATATGTATAATTGTCTTGTATGTATTGTGCAGGTGGATTGAGAGCAGCAACCGGAGTCTCAGCGCATACGCACACACGGCAGATAAAGCTGATTTGATCGTGAGAGCAGCGCAGAGCTACGACACACACAGAGGGAGAAGGATTTCCTTCAGGTAGACGTTACGACTCTACATAGATACTAGATGCTGCTATAATAATGCTCTGAATGTTGTATATTTCTCCATTGAGCAAATGCCAAGAGAAGAGGAGCAGAGCTCTAAGGAGGCCCGGCGCCTGTTTTGAATGAAAGCAAACACAGTTTGTATTCTTTTGACGGTTTCAGAAATATCTGATGTCATGCTGTGGAAAGTGACTAAAGCATTTCGATCATTTAACAATTTTCTGAAATATTCGATCTAATTCTGTTGAGACAGAAACATCTAATCCCATGTAAGATATGTGGGTTTTTTACGATGCGGTTGGGAAGGCGAGAGAGAGATCTGGATTGACCTTTAAGGGGGGAGAGAGCGGCACGCAGGAGCTTCCAGCTCTGCGTCTCTGCTCGCTGACGTGGTTTCGTAGCTTCTTCTGGTCTCAATGCATTTGCAGTGATAGAATAAGACAGTGACTACATCTGCATTTTCAACCACTGACTCTACGTATTGTACACAGCTGGAAACTATCCATCGCTGGGTGGAGGCATGAATAACGGCTCATGGAAAAACAAGTCCTTGAATTGCAGTTGACAGATATATTTTCAGACACTTATTTCCTTTAGTGATTTCTGGTAATATTAATAAAACCACTTGGGCAAACTCCTCCGTACTACAATCGGCCTGATGTGACTCATGATTGTATCCAACAAATGTTGTCTCTTTATTGTTTTTAGAAAATTAGAAACAACTTTTGGGTTTAAATTATATCATAATTACAAAATAACTGTCCCCCAATCATTGAGTTTCATAATAATACATTTAATTTATATAGCGCTTTTCCAAAGTCACTTATATTCTAAAAGCTAAGCTGTAAATAAATAAATCCAAGCAAATAGCGAACGCACACAGAATACACAGTCCTACATTAAAAGCAGTTGTGAAGAGGTGGGTTTGATTATGGAGGGCTTTGTGAGTGAGGACAAGGGTTTTGTATTGGATCCGTTGTGGGACGAGGAGCCGGTGGAGTTTACAGAGAACAGGAGTGACGAGGTCACGGGAACGAGTGAGCAGTCGAGCTGCCGAGTTTTGCTTGTACGGTATGGGGCGGCGTTTGTAAAATGTTGCACGTTCTAAAATCCTGCGCAGTTTTTCCACATTTAGCATTATCATATGAACAAAAAAGCATGACAATATTCACATGTCACTTTTTCAAACATTTAGAGAGAAATTCATGTACAAAAGTGACATGTGAATATTGTTGTGCTTTTTTGTTCATATGATAATGCTAAATGTGGAAAAACTGCGCAGGATTTTGGAACGTGCAACATTTTACAAACGGCGCCCCATAGTACTGGAGTTTATTCATCAGTTCACATTTTAATTTCAGCTCACTACGGCTTATTTTACGTACATCACAAGCTTGGACCTGAGAGCAGAGAACTGATTGGAGCCATTGCCACAGCCCATTCCTCACAAAGACACCATACAGAATCAACTTCATAATTCCTTGTCTCTGTAGCCGGGTTTCGACACACATGACTTGCGGTACAGTTTCTCTGTGCGAATTAACCATTTAAGCTTATTAAATCACTAGGTAACATAATGCATGTTTGTGGAAATGGCCTTAATTAACCCAGCTTTTCATTATGAAACTAGAAATACATTTGGTTTTGAAGCAATGGTCAAGAAGTATTTTTTTGTTTTACCTTCAGCTACTTTGCAAACTGTTGATGAAACATTTTGTTGCATTTGTTTTTGATCGTTATTTTCAAAATGAAGGACTTTTTTTAAATGGAGAGGCGGTTATCTTCTCTTGATCCATATAACCCATATGTCCTCCTTATCTGCTGCTGACGTTGCAGGTGATGCTGGAGTAAAGCCAACATGACATTGGTATTGTTTATACATACTCACAGTCTTAAATCTATGACGGAGAGGGTTTTCTCGGGCACTGGCAGGCTTCACACTGAAAGATTACTGAGGTGTGGATCAAGAAATTGGCAGGAAGACATACAAACATTTTTAGTTTAATGTCAGTTCCTAAAATTCTGTATTTCTTCGACTTGCATGACAATTTCTTCTTTCCAGACTATATGTTTCAGGGTGTTTTATTGGAGATCAGGAGCTTATCAAATGATAATATCTCTTCTATTGTCCAGTAAATAGAGCCAGGAGCCACTTATCGAACAGACAGCATACAGGACACAGACACAAGCATGCACAGGAAGGTAAACATAGATAGTAAGGTATTAATCACTATTAATCACTATCACTGAAGAAATATAAAAATAATTGCATCTTTGCCCTTTATATGTACGATTGAATAATGAGCTCCATCAATAATCCAGAGTCCTGACCAGACCTGCACACCAAGGGAAGCACACACACACACACACACACACACACACACACACACACTTGTGGCTAGCACACACCAGCTCACACACATGGTCTGCTGCATCCTATGATTATTACCATAATGGCTTCCTGTAAGAACGCTAAGCAGGGGTCATTAGTGACACAGGTGGGATCATAAATCACATTTAACACTGAACTTTTCATTAATGATAATCACACATTACCAGACTGCATGTGTCCACTTATGCAACATGGAAATATTTTTTTGAGGAGCTTTTTAAATTTCCAATGTCTTCATACTAAAGGGATAGGTACTGTATTATAAACACTGTTAAAAAGAACAATTTATTGCTGTAGCCAAAATAGGCCCCGAAAACCAAAATGTGTGGCAGCTTATATAAGCTGCCCTGCTATTAAAACATATAACAGCACATGTTTCATTAGTGAATATGAAGCCTCCACCACATCTGATTCATTGTGAGTGTTTTTGAAACATTGCATTTCTTTTACAAATAAATGTTTGCATATGAATTCATTCCAACACCGACATATCTCCATTCTGCGTTATTTTATTTTTTTTGATTCATTTTGAAATTCTGAAGTATCAGGTCAGTCAAAGAGCCACTTCTGACTTTAATAGTGGAAATGGAAGTGCAGATCCCCTGAGCATCGCCACGGAGGTTTGATCCATCTTCTCAACAGGAAAATCTCAAAGCCAAATTCTCACATTTACAGCTTGACCAGTGTTACTCAAGAGAAAATAGTGATGTAGTGTCAGTGTTAGGATTTCTCGTTCTCCGGTGTACCGCCTATATCGACAGTTTGCTGTTCAACCAAAAACATAAAAAGTAAAAGCCACATAATAAGAGAGAATGATGTTGCCCTTTTCTCACACCGACAGAAGGAGAGAAAGAGAGTCCACTCGTGATCTGAGCTGCCCTGATTGGAAAAGCAGCGTCGTGCCTGCGCATACTAACAACTGTCATGAACTCAAAGTCAAGTGGGCACACCAGACAACACCACGGGTTTGTATGTGTGTGAATCTGAAGCATAGAAACGCATAAAAGAAACAGAGTTGTGTGTTTGTGTGTGTGTGTGTGTGTGTTGCAGTGCTGTTGTGTCTACGTGAGCGGGTTGTCGAGGCGCCGTCACACTGCAGGTAGGACACACAGGTTAAAGAAATTAAGCACCCGAATACTGCAGGAAACACTCATTCTGTATTGTTTTAACAATCTCTCTCAGGGAAAGTGGCATTTCGGTCAATGGGAGGCTCTTGATCAATGTCGGGAGATTTGCTTGACGTGGCTCAATAGTTACAAGGGGGACATTTCTTATTGGAATGTCACTTCAGGTTAGAGTCCGGCATCCTGGAAACCGGTAATCATGGTGCCAAAAGTCATCATGCAAATGACAATTAGAATCACTGGAAAAAGCCTTGGAGCACACACACACACACACACACACACACACACACACACACACACACACACACACACACACACACACACATTCAGATCTACATCTCAACTTTTATTGTAAAACAAAGGATAATTCCTCAGATTTTAATGTTGATAAAAGAAGGATGGAATAAGACGGCATTTATTCTCAAATGAAAAATATTAGATCCTCCGATCATACTCTGAATAAAACCCACTCTACCTGCCCAGCGTCTGCACGAGAACACTTGTGCAATGGAAATTATTGGTAGTCTGGTTCCTCTCCACAAAAACATTTTCATGAGATGGTTTTTATTTCTGGGGCTGATGTTTGTTTGTAGATGTTTGTCTGACATTCTTCCCCTCAGGTTTTTTCTTTCTGTTGGTTTCATACGTCTGCTGTGATGCTGCCAGTGGAGACTCTTCAGTAGCCAATCAAAGCAAGATCAGCTGGCTACTGTATTCAAACAATAACAAACCACCACAATCAAATAATGTGCAATTTATGTATATTTTCATCTAATCAGTTAAGCAATGTATACATATTTTGGTGGATTCAACAGACAATGCAGCAAACATAAGTTTCTGCGGCGCTTAAGTCTTAACCT
Source organism: Gasterosteus aculeatus (assembly GCF_964276395.1). Taxonomy (NCBI): domain Eukaryota; kingdom Metazoa; phylum Chordata; class Actinopteri; order Perciformes; family Gasterosteidae; genus Gasterosteus; species Gasterosteus aculeatus. Next base: position 14,862,805 of record NC_135707.1, on the reverse strand, counting down.
TAAAATTGTTTCCTCCAGAGATCGACTGTTAAGCTTTCTACCAACCATCTTCTTTCCGTCCCTCTCCCCTGTTGTTGACCATTACGCGTAGCCATAAACACATTAGGATAGAACCGCGGAAGATGGGCGCCATAAAACCCCTCACACACAAAGTAAAACCCTAATGTGTGGTAAGTACACAGGTCGGCAGGATATCCAAACGGCCCGAGAGGAAGGCAGATAAGGAAGCCAACAAGCTTCAGTTATTACCAAATGAAGCGGAGATGGTAGACGTGAAAACCTGCGTGTGTTGGTAGTTTCATGTACAATAAAATATCACAGTATCATTATTAATTGGACTAGTTAGGATTTATTGAATGCAATTCAGTCGTCACAGAAAACGTCTCTTAAACACTCTCAACAAACAGCAGTTGGTCATTTAAAAGTGGTGGTTTGGTTATATTGAGTCATTAAACAAGATAAAGAAACATTTCAAATTGTATTTGAAAATGCTTAATGTTAACAAAAAGTGTATTGACATTGAAATAACGAGAATTTTATTGTTTTTAAAAACTTTAAAAAAGTAAATATTTATTTGACACTGTGCTGTGAAAATAGTACCCTTAAAATGTTGGTATTTTTAAATTGTTGAATGTTACCGTGGTATTTGATGAGCAAAGACTAATTTGAAGGGACGCTGGTAGTGGACAGGATGTCCCTCCTCCGCTGGGTTGGGTGGAGTGTCCTGATTGGTCAGCCCGGGTCATCGCGGCTTTGGAAGCAGATCCATCAAACCAGCACATCTGTTCATTGTGTTCTCCTTTTGCAAAAATCATTGATATTTATGTTTAAACAAAGTCAGACATTGCCACAGTCGTGATGATGATGAATCCAATCTGAAGCGTTTGTGGTTTTTAGTTTGTTGAGGTTTGCATCTGATGGTGCGAGTGGTCTCCGCAGCTCAAGGAATGTTACATTCCTGTGAGACAATAACCACTGTGGGGAAATCACAGCCTCCTGAACCCCAGCGACTAGCAGCATTGCTCATTTGGAAGATTTGTCTCTTTTCCGATGAAGATGAAGCTCTGTAATGTATAAAATTATATCTGCAGCTGCCCCGGGGTTCATTTTGCAAGGTAAACATAATTTCTTGGAATTTGTTTTTTTTATTACATGCCCTTCCCTTCTTTTCGCACTAACGTTAATCAGGATTTACTGTAGCTGTAAAGTATTCATATTATAAGTAGTAGCCTCTTCAGTACTATGGTCCCGTTTGCAGCCACTGGATCTGGTGTTTAGTCTCTTGTTGCCATATCAGACTTGTGTACCTGCTAGAATAATGACACCAATCTGACCTGGCAGCCCTGGGTCATATCAGCACACTCACAGCTCAGACATGGGGACAGATTTAGAAAGCGCTGGGTTATTAGCCTGCTTCATGCAGGAAATTAATTATCCCTTAACACTCTTTTACTCTTAAATTATTATACACAAGTTGATACGGGAATCTTTCTGTCATGGGCCACATAAATACACACACACACGAACGTCATCCATGAACAACATTCATCTTCCATCAGAGCATGTCCCTGTAATCGGAAGACAACAATGCATGTATTTAATGTTTAAATACTTGAGTCTAACCAACATAACTCCCCTCAAAAACGCAGACGCACACATCAATAAAGAAAAGCGTCATCTCTGTCTTCATGTCATGTCATCATGTTCTACATCCCTCTGATGACGCAGGTGAACGCTAAATATAACCTTGCACATGTCATCACTGTCACATTCCTTAATAATAATTAAAAAACGCACCCCAGCGTCATATACAAACTGGTTACATGCTGCCAAAGTGAACTTTGGGATTTTAATCTTCAGCGTCATCATCACCATCAGTATCGTTATTGAGACTACCGATCAGACCGCAAAGTGATAGAGATGTTTATTGATCTGCACAAAGATTGCAAAGATTTTTCAGTCCCGATATCGATGCTAAATACCTACGTTGGGCCAAAGGGTATTGAGTCAATGAGTTAAGCTTTTAGATAAAACATAACATTACAGGGTTCAATTCGAAGTAATGGGATTGCTGGACTGTCGCGGTTTGGCAGCATAACGCCAGTGAAGAAACACCCCGTTTTAGGTGTGACGTAGTTGTTTGTTGTCATTCAATGTGTGATGTGTCACAAGAAGCTGATTTTACCCTGAAACGTCTGACAGCGTCTCATGTGAGATGAGGCTCTCGTTCCCAGGCAGCCTGAGAGGAATGCAATAAACTTCATTTGACTTGATTCAATTTGCTATTTGGCAAATTCTAATAATCTCATTTCCATATTGTTATAATGATGATGCTGTAATGAGCGGAGCTGGTGACGGGGGAGACTTTCCTCACACGTCTCACACTCCGTGGCCGCGCTTTGCAACGCGAAAACTCTCATTTCGTTGTTCCTTCGGGCTAGCTGCTAATCACATGAAGGAAGTGAAAATACATTTAAAAAACTGGCAGGAAATTAGCTTGTGCTCATATTTTCTCAAATAATCACAATATTATAGCTATAGATTCGATAAAAGTATTTAAAAAAAAGCTCTGGAGAAGTTAATATTTTGGATGATGGTTTTGGTTTAGTAGTAAAGGAAGAATGATATTAGCAAGACTTTCTAAACACCATAACCTAACACATAATAATCATTTCACGTAGTACAGTAACCAGATTCAATTCAAATGTGAACGCTCAGTGATGCTGTACAGCAATACCACAGAAGTGCACCATTATTCAATCATTCTCAATCGAGCTGATGTTTCAATTTGTTTAGTGGTCTTGCAGCACCAAAAAAAACACACATACGCGCAGGTGGCTGTTTAATTTATGTGCACAATCAGTCGTGTGGAGGTAGAGTGGAAAGTAATTGAGGAAACCCTCTCAGGACAAAATGCAGCTCTGTGATGTCAGCCTGCTCTTGGGGAGCCTCGACCGAGTAAAAATCACATGATCATATTACAATTAAACCTCTCATTGTAAATAGGTGATGTTCTACTACTACTCTTCTCAGGGCGGGGGTGAAGCAGCCATTTTAGCTAGTTTCTGCGAGGAACTTTAACTTAATTCAGTCTCAATTCAATACTGATGCCTCTGACCTACATGAGCAAACAAGACCATCGGAGGGAAGATCTTGGAATCCACTAAAAATAAGAAGAAATCAAGCTGATTTACAGGAAACTAGGAAACATGCCTAGTTTCTCCCCACTGGAGGCCAAGGCAATGTCTCCGGTCTCGCTTGAGGGAAGGGAGCACCGGGTGATTCAGAAGCGGCTCCGATGGGACCGGACTGCCAGACCCTGCTGCTGCAGAATGAGAGAATGAATGAATGTCCACAAAGACCGTCAAAACCCGGAATGGAGGTTCCTTGCCGATGCCGCTTCCAGTCTAAAAGGGATTGCGGTAAATTTGTATTTTGTTTTGAAGAATACCGTTTTGGTGTGTAAATCCGTAGTGTAGCGTGCACACGTGCATATGTGATCAAAACTCTTAGAACACTTAATATCTTGGAGAAAGTAGAGGGACACGGAAGCTTTGAGGTGATCACCAAGATTTGCTATTCCTCTATGATACTTGTCTATACCTGTGTGTGTATATCTGTGCATTGTTATGCAGCCACAGTGACTTGCTGAATAATCCCATGTCATCTGTGTATTAAAGCTGCTTTATATTGTTGAACCTACTTTGAACGTACTTAAATAATTGCCAATGCCCTGAAGGATGTTCATATGGCGAAATCTACATATAAATGAGACAGAAGTTAACCACAATATCTTATTCATATTTCTTTCAGATATGCATGGCCACGCCTGCAATTATTCTTTGCAGGAATCCTAAACCATCTCTGGCTGTTTGGATATTGGCTCTGGCATTACAGGGTCAGATGCCTCATTTAGTGAGTCAGCCTGTAAGTACCCAAAGTCACTGACAAACACTTCAGGCTGTGCAGAAATGAACAGATAGACCTTCTTTGTTTTCTTTAGAAGTAGCAAGGAGGGTGAGGGGTGGGTATAATCGTACAATAGATTTGGACTAGAATAGATCTAATCAGATGGATAACAAGTGAGCATCAAGAAAATGTGACCACGGTCACCAACACCTAAATGTAAACTCTTCATTGAAATCAACTGTTTCTCAAAAATAAAACACCAGTTTAAGTAATAACACATTTATTTGACCTAATCCTGAAAAAATATACCATGATAGTTTATAGTTATATATATTTATACCTGCAAATAATTGACAATTATGGTATTAAGTAATATTGTATCTTATCTATTTTCTACTGAATCATTAATATAACTCATAGAAACATTGTGCATCTCCCAGGTTTATTACTTCTGGTTGTCCAGGGAACATCTGTTTCTTATGTCTACACTGGACTGAAAAGCCTCTAATGGCTGCACTTTAAACCCGACAGAGCAGCCGTAGGAGGGCGTGTGTGGGTGTCGGTGAGTGTTGTTTGAGGTGTCTTTGTCTTTGTGTTTTGGCCTCAAAGAGAACGAGAGAATTGATCAAGTAAATCTCCAGAGACAGAAGTTACCTCACGGCTCGGAACACCGTCACCGGGAGAAGAAAGAAACGCTCTTCAGTGTGTTGTGAGTTCTCCGTGGAAGTGTTAAATTGGGCAAATACAAAGCTTGTTCAGCCAGTGCAGGAGGTTCATTCGTCAGTAAAATGGACCGAGTGCAGAAAGCTCCATTAGCACATCCTCCTGTCCACGAGAACAGAAGAAAACAATGAGTCTAGTCATCCAGGCGAAGTAGCTTTAATCAAAGAATGTTATACCGGACAATCCCTCAGTGTGTCTTTTCCCCTTGACAACCCACTGTAAGTCCCACGTCAAAAACCTTTTATTCTTTTTTATTTGACACGCCTTTCTTTTGGTGCAGATCTCAGCAGCGAGACTTTTAACTGCATTTCACCGATATTAAAATCCCTTCATTAGCTACCGGTGGACAATAGAGTTCATTTCCAAACATTGTCACTGCTGCAGCCATCTGCCCCGTCTGGCTCACTGCGGCCTGTACGGCCGTGTATCTGTTGTACGTACAGCACTTTGGGCAACTTTTGTTGTAGTTTAAATGTGCTTTACAAATAAACTTTGATTGATTGAAAGAAATGGTAGACTGTCTCCTTCATGCTACACAACTTACTGTAGCTTTCAAATCCATTGCTGAACACCAATGCAAATAACTGTTTCAAGGGGGACATTCCCACTGCTAACAAGCTCACGGTGTACATTTAATTTGTTCCCAGATCTGAGGTTAAATACAGGTGAGGATGACGGTTGGTTGGTTTTTCAGATATTTGGTGCCAAGCAATTGGCAGGATTAGTATTCAATCAGATGATGATGCTACATGGAAATCTGAGAAAGAACACAGACGTTATACATTATACAAACCTTTTGGCAATCGGATGCCAACCTCCTGGTTGCGCAGGTAAGCTGTTGATGAGATGTTGGAGAGGATAAAAGTTATGTGTGCATCCAATGGGCCGTTTGGATTCAGTGAATTTCTCCTACAAAGTGTCTGTATTGCTCTTGTCGGATTGGTTGTCTCCATTTGTGAACAATGCCCTTTGCAGAGAAAAACACACAAACACAAGTGTCGCACTGCCCGAGATGTGAACATCACCCAAAATCGATTGCCGCTTCGTCAAGAAAAGTTCAGCTTTCATAGTCAGCTGCCAGATGGAGGGGGGAGGTCGATCAGACGAGAAGCCCTCCTTTTGGTCGCCGTGTGAAGGATCAGCGGCGATGGACGTTGGCTCGGCGGCCCGGCACGCCTCCCCTCTTGAGAACACGATCACACATCCTGTTGCTGGAGTGGCCCTTCTACCCAGCCTGCTGTTAATTACTCCGTGCCCGAGGGCCTCTTGAGCAGTCTTTGCTTTGAAGCACGAACAGCAGCTAAAGTAGGAGAGCCCAGTGGCGAGCAGGCCTCGCGTTATCTCGGGAGACGTCCGTACGAGGGAAAGGCGGCTGCTATGAATCACTTGTACGTTAAGGTACTTGAAGGGTGCAGTTCAGCTTGTCTTATGTAAGAAGGGTTCTCGTCGCTCCATCTGATCCATCCTTCCTCCACCGATGACAGACTCTCAAGTTATCAATTTGCACGGACAAACCGCTTTGCCAGAAAGAAATACGTTTCCTCTCCTCCATCATCTCCTTCTTCCTGCTTGGCTTCACTTCTCCGTCCTGACTCAACTCTGCAGAATGTTGTCATTACCCGGTGGGACCACACACACCTGCTCGTCCTCCACTCAGCATCAGAAACCATTTTGTAACCATTGAGGTTGGCCTCTGTCCGTCTGCTCCCCTCTCTTCATTTTACAATCTCTCCACTCTGAAAGCAGACCGGCCTTCCCGTTGTGTGATTGGCGTTCTGTCATCTCTGTCCCTCATAGTTCACGATTGATTGAACCGTTTTGTTTTTTGTTTTTTTTAATACCTCGTTCAAATGTTCAGATTTTCAGGTCTGTGTCGTTCACCAGACATTAGTTTGCAAGTGAAGAGAAAGCGAGTGGTGGAGCAGTTCTTCACTGAGACACATCGTGCAGGATGTAGAAAGGACAGGATGGAGGAGAAGCCTCAGAGAAAGAGCTGCTGAGCTGCACTGAGCACAAACGGGTTTGCTAGACCAACATTGGGCGCATTGGTTAATCTTTCAGCGCTGCCTTGCTTTACCGTTGTTTACACCAGCTGTCGGTCCGGCTCTCTGAGACACACTGCCTCCCCGTGGAACAAAGCTGGGACTGAAATGACTAGCGTCGCAAGGGCTGAACGTGGAAGGACCCTGTGGCGCGAAGCACTGCACCATTTTCACATGGTTCCTATGGAAACGAGAGATGATCACTACCTGAAGTGACAGCAGGTCGTTGCAAAGGGTCCAGTGTAAATGTACGCAGGTATGAAACCACCGTGAGTTTAAGGTACACACTAACGGGCAGATGTGTCACACAGCAGACGACACTTGTTAATGTGTCTACGGGACCTCGGTGGGTTTTGCAGACGAGTCTACAAAGCAGTGAGACAGCGGCCTTTTAAGCGAACATTTTTCTCTTTGACAGGTGTCTCTGCTCATCACTATGTAAAGGAGGGCACTACGACGGGCATGTCGAAGTGGAGGATTTTGTCAGTAACTCCGGCGCACTGCACGTTCAAGTTGAGCATGCGAGGGGCCGGGACCCATTGCAGGGGTCTGGAGGCAGATACACATTTTTTTCACCTTGTTGTTCAGTCGTATTTTGACTCCCCATCAGGGTTGACAACTTGTTCTCAGACTTCTACATTACGTTACGTTTCAGGTAATTTAGCTGATGCTTTAATCCAACAACTTCCATCGCATTTTTAACCCATGGTTTTTACATTTTGCCCGGGGAGCAATTAGGGGTCAGGTGTCTTGCTCAGGGACACTTCGACATGGGACATGGAGCAGCCGGGGCTCGTACCACCAACCTTGTGGTTCCCGGCGCAGCCTCTCTACCCCTGCGCCACGTCGACCTCTACATCTTTGAGCCAGAAATATGAGATCAGCTAAACATCAATATTGTGTTAAGTTGACTCCTTACATGACTTCATTATTTAATGCTGAATGAGGCAAACAAGACATTCGTAATGTATTTATATTTATATTTATTGACGGTGCAATCTGTTCTGTAGAATAGAACACTTCAGTCCCTGAACAGAAAAGTTTCCTTCCCTCTTTAATGAAAATAAACAACGTAATTCCCTGTATTTGTGTTCTACTGTTACAGTATTTCTTTAAAAAAACTTTAGCATGACTATTTGTGTTGCACACATTTACAACGTAATAATAGTTCCCCCTCAGAATCAACAAACTGAAAATAAAACGACATACTGTACACACACATATGGCCTACAGCAGGATTACTGTTTGTAATAACTTACATTCAAATGACACACACAAACACACACCACAACTTCTCACTTCAGTCTTAGCACTTGGTATAATTTTAAGCACTATAAAATAGTTTCTTATCCAAATGTTCAACTGCAGCATGAATGTATTTAGGAAATGTTCCTGTGTGGCCACAAGCGCCGGAGAAATGTTTATCATTTAACCATAAACACCTGTTCAATGAAATATGATTCAAAATGTCAGTGCGAATATTAATTAAAAAAAAAATACAACCTGCAAAGGTCCTTCACTTAAACATCTGCGATGGACCTTTAATAATGAACTGGTTTAACCCGTTAATCATTAAGAACTTCAGATCACAGCCATTCATCCGTTCATTCACTGTCAGTCGACCAGCTGGCACCCGACTACAAACCGACTCTTACGTGATCAGCATCAGGGTGCAAGGGATTTACCTTAATACGTCATATTTATAATATGGTTAGTGATGCTTTCTTTTCAAATATAACCTAGTAAGATTTACAGAGGGCGTACAAGTGTCTGTGTGGACACTGGAAAGGGGTCAGTGATGCCAAAAACCTTTCCTTCAGCCACACACTGGGATAAAAGCTCAGTCTCCTGCTCTTAAAACCAACATTTGGATATTTCAAGTTACTCCTTTTTACATTCAGAAACAAACACATTTCATAGCGATTAATATTGATAATCACCCACAAGCTTGTTTGAATTTTACAAAATAAATGTGATGCGGTCGGCATGTATGCAATGCATTTGATCCGGCTTCACACAGGCAATATGGAGAAAAGGCGAATCTGTCAAAACAAGTCTGGTGCTTTCTGCCGGTCGGGCTCTCGTCGTCTGTGGTCAGTGTCATAACTGGTGTGTGGGTGTCGCTGGACCTGTTCTCCGTCCCCCCTTAGAAGCTACATGTCCCTGTGGATGAGAAGCGGAGGGAATGCTCCACGCAAACTCGCGAGGAGACAAAAACAAAGGAGCCACACCTCAGCAGGTTCCAATGCAAATATATTAATCTACAGTTATTCTCGTGTACTCCCTCTACTGCATTAAAATGATAGAGTAATCAAATAATACAAATGCAAACCCATACTCCAATGAGATACAGTATGTTGGCTGGTAGTAGGCACATAGGAACAGTGAGTCACAGTGAGATCGCACATTAAAGTCCCAATCTGGATTCCTTCGGAAAATACATATTACATACATGAAATAGAAAATAACCCCTGGGGCCGTTGCCACTGAACGTGACAAGAAAATCCTCCAGCTCCAGTGCAACGAAGAATACTTAAAAATACCACAGTGGCCCAAATATAAGGTGACAATTTAGCACTTTAACAAGTCAGAAAGGTAATCGTATTTGAATGTGTTGCAACATTTAAATTAAAATACATTACAGTAATAAAAAAACAGCGATATGACCCTTACATGAAGGCTCCTGCCCTTTTCAGGACTAGCAGACATCTATAACTCTATTGTGTTTATGATGGCCTACTTTAGAAGAAATTATTTTTGTGTTGCAGTTCATCTGAGGAAAAGTCACCTTATGTAATTTGTTCCAGCACAGTATGTTTTTGTTTTTTTAAAGTGCATGTTTCAGAGAAGGAAACCGAGGCGTTGTCGTGGGAAAGCTCTGCGGTGTTTCCACCAGATTGGGCCTTTAATATTAAACTATGTATGACACAGTACATTGCATATGAAATATACAACAACAATGGGCACAGAGGGCAACATACTCCATCATCATTAGTTTGGTCTGACTGCACAGGAGCATAAACCAGTGCAACCTTATCAGCCACCACTGGAGTCTGGACTATGAGCGATGCATTTTGGTTTGGTTGAGTCCTGTTCTGTGGATAACTGAAAGACGTCTGTAGAGTCACTGGGGTCTTTGTTTTGTCACGTCCGCACAAGTGTAATGCCCTACGTGTTTTGGTGTGTTTTAATTCAAGCTAATATGCATAACTCCCATTATGTCCCCATTTCATCATCATCATCATCATCGCTGTGTTGGTCATTGCTTGTTAAACACCACAGCCCGTCTCTGGGCCTGCTGCGTCTCTGTTCTACCAAATGGGCCGTTTCCAGTTCATGTCTCGTCTGTGGTGGGTGCGAGGCCGGCGTGTGACTTGTGCGCACTGTTTGTTGTGTCTGTGGGGTTTGTGATGCATGTGGTATGACCATCTCTGTGCTTGGGGGGCCTCCCGGGTCTTTCATAGCCATACTGGCCCCAACCATGGCAGGATAGCTTCGATTCCTCCTGAGCCCCGGGAGCCCCCCACCCAGTGCGCTGTTCCCCAGTGCGGAAGTCCCAAAGGGGGCTATGAGAGTGCTCCCGGGCGCCCCGGGACCAGCGCGAGAGGAGAGGGTGCGGAAGCGTTTCAGTTTGTCCACAAGTCGCAGGTTGAGCTTCTCCGTTTGGCCGTCGTCATCCGTCTGCTCCCTCTCCGCCTCCCCGAGCACTTCCCTCAGAATCGTCCGAGCCGGCTTAGAGGCGAGGAAGGTGTCGTAGAACGGCGGGTCGTCAGCGGAAGGGCTGAACTGAAAGAGCAGGTGGTCGGTGGTGAAGGCGGCGGCGGCTTTGGAGCGAGGCGAGTCCGGGGGCGTGGGGGCCCGCAGGAGGAGGGTGTCCGGGCGCTTCACCAGCCGCCTGTGTTCGGTCTCCTCCGGGACGCCGGCGCTCCTCCGAACTTGCGCTCCTCCCGCGGGCGTCGAAGCTCCGCTCGCATCCAACCCTCGGTCCCAGCTGCGAGGGTCATACACCGAGGCAGAAATCCCGTTCTCCAGCAGGAGGCGCACCAGGCCTAATGAGGTGCTGGTGGTCTTGGTGGAGTCCCTGAGGTTGGTGGAGGACTCCGCTAGTGAGAGGGAGAGGGAGAGGCGGCGCGGGGTGCAGCAGGGGGTGTAGGAAGGTGTAGGCGAGCCAGAGAAGGGAACAGGGGAGCAGGTGGGCGTAGGGGGGCCGAAGCAAGCGCTGCTCTGGCAAGAGGCTAGAGCGGAGCTGGAGGAGGAGGAGGGGGAGGCGGAGGGAGGGCGTGTAGCGGAGAGGGAGGAAGTAGTGGACAGAGAGGGAGCATGAGGAACAGTATGGATGATGGGACAGAAATGAGCAGACATGAGTTATCAAGTCACTTTCACTCAGCTTTAAGGGACAATTAAGCGTCTATATTAGGAAACGCCCGTGAACATATCCATGCAGGAACTGAGCCTTTCTCCTATTTAGACCATTTAGGCCTCATCTAAGTCAGCGTAAAACCACTCATTCATTGTTTGAAATGTTATTCGTCAGAGGGTCGGGCTGTTAGTGACTAACACATTTATTTAAAAATGACAATACCCTCCAGGTGCCTCAAGGAATACAGACACAGTTACACCATTTAACAGAGTTTATCACACAGAGAGTCAATTATAAGAGCAAAACACTTGACAGGTCACGTGACCTCTATCTGCTTCATGGGAGCAGAATGGTCGTACACATGGAGGATATCATGATCATCTTGAATCGAAGAAGACCTTTGGTCTCTGATGCCAATCATCTTCCTCCATTGAGTGCTGGGAACAGTTTTTTGTTGCTGCCGTCTGTCTCCGGGGCTTAGCGGAGTCTCCTGGTTCCTGACCCACAGTGGGCGCACCAGCAATGGCTTGTCGTAGCTGCTGCCTCCCTGACATTGGATTGCTGGGGCTGCTTTGAATTCAGACAGGGCATCAAATATCCAACCACGTGTACGACCTCTTGTTATCAACTGACCATGTGACCAGAACAAAGTTACATAACACCATGCTTGACGTTGTCCAATCCAATCGCACGTTTTTCACAACGGCAAGAATGAGCATCCATGCTTAGATCTGGACCGAGTTAAGATTTGATCAGATGATTGGAGTCGCAGCACTGCATCAGAAGCTCAATGGTTAGTTGGGGACACGTTTAAAGTGATGTGACTATTTGGGGATTTGGGAGAAATCGCTTGTGTTATTGTGGTTTACACACAGTCTTTAGCAATGCACTCCCATGCATTGCCTCACCCATGTACAGGCCCAGTGGAGACACTCAATGGGCGTGCTCTAATCCGGCCATGACAACCACATGATACAACTCCACTTCATCTTCCTCATCACATGACCTGCCAGGGCCAATCAGACGGCAGGGATACAGAGAGTATGAAGTCAGCCAGTAGCCCTGGCCGAGAAGCAGTTTATTCACAGAGAACAGTGGGGATTCTGTTCGGGTAACACTGTACTTCATCAGCTGTTACGACGGTAAGCCGTCATTCCTTTCCTACGTAAGGCTTCCAATGTTTACATTAAATAAATACCAGAATTGTACGATAAAGTGATCAGTAATAAAAGGTACTCTGATATTGATGATGTTTACCTTGGGGACACAGAGGTCAGCTGATCAGAAGGGTGGAGAATCCTGCAGGTGGTGTAGGTGTATGTAGAGCTGGTGTTAGACATACTCTTGCCTGGGAAATGGACTAAAGGAGAGGAGAAGAGAACAGAGGCAAAGGCTGTTAGTCCTGTGACAAGAGGCACCAGGCAACACTGCAAAAAATACTGCACACAAAGTGGAGAAAAGAATAGATCATTATTACAGAATGAGCACCAAGAAAAAGCACCAGCATTGATCAGCTGCCTGATTTCTAAGTGAAGCAATGATGGGGTGTGCACTGTGGGCAACGAGAATGAGGCATTTTAACATTTCTTATATTTTGTTGCTCTCAATGACTGCTCCATTCACGGCCGGTTCATACTGTTCATACAAGCAGTTTGAATCTAACAGACTTCGGCTTTGGAAGATGTCGACTTGAATTTACAAACTCCTACTGCTTGAAGTAATGTCAGACTTCATATGGTCTGACTGTTGTTCCCAAACAAGAAACTTTACATTTAGCCTTATGTTTTCTATTATATTTGCATTTAACAAGTATTGAAAATGTCTTTTGAGTGGCATGAGGTGCTGCATAATGGGTATTTCTATAATTATAAGGACCCCTTTAGGGCCAATTGACTATAGGATTATAAATGCATATGCCATTTTGCCAATATCTTTTGTAATGGTTTTGACAATTACTATCAAAATGAGATTATCCGTAATGCATCCCCTCTAAACTAATTTTGGTAGTGAGGATTTTGAGGGAAGAATATGTAGAAAAAGATATTACATTCTCAGCACTACTCCCCGTGTTCATGTTCTTGGCGTCTTGAGTAAAACACTGTAGTAATGTTATGGAACAGACTAAAACTGAAAAGGGCCTTAAAATTATAATGTCAGTTACAATATTAATGCAGCCATTAAATGGTTCTTGTATTTTGTCCCGTGTTCTTGACTTCAGTATGCAGGAAACGAATGTTCTCACTTTAACACCGTTTACATCTGCAATCCATAAATAAAATCCTATCACGTGTAGATGAAGGTGACCGTACAAGTCAGGTCAACTCCAATATTAACCAGCCACGGTTGTCAAGTGTTCATGTGACTCGGACAGCTGCATGAATAACACCTGATATTCACGTTCGTGGCCGCGCCGCGGACCCATGCTCTGCTATTTCTGTGTGCATGCGGTTGTGTGGTAAACTGGATTGAACTGGAAGGAGTGAATTACTGTGACTGCCGGAACGGTAGACTTGTTGAAGAGGATAGCTGAGGTGAAGGATTGGATTGGAAGTGTGATCGGGTTAGGGTTGGGTTAAGTGTGGCACCGAAAGAAAGCGGGAAATGAGAAGGAAGACTCTTCACATGTAAGTTGAAGTGAATAAATCAACAAAAAAAACATGTACTTTGTTGTGATGGGGTTCGATGGCTGCGCACGCACAAGGCCTGCCGGGAGGGATGGGTGGATGTGCAGGTGTGTGCACATGAGCGTGATCGGGCAGGAAGGGACGTCACTTTGGGGTTGTGAGATGTCCTGCAAATGCTTTCAAGTCCCCTCCCCATCAACCCCTCCCTCTCTCCCCCCTTTATCCCAATGCTCCGGGGTGAGGGTAGGTGGATGCAGTGCAATGACCCTCAGCTAAGTGCTCCCTCACCAGGCATACGGTCCTGGAGCTCCTTGAGGTCCACGTGCCCGTTCATCTCAGAAGACGAGGGGAGAGGAGAAGAAGGAGAGAGGCAAGAGAAGGAAAGCGGTAGCTTTTCAACATGTCCATCCTTTGCAAGAATCCCTTCTCTGGCTGTGCACATGTTCCCTTGCATTGTTTCTAGTCGGCTATTGTCGTCCACGTCTCTGTTCTTGTTGCAGCACACAGGAGAAGAGGTAGAGCGGGGCCGATCCACAGGAGCCGAGCTCTCTCCTGACAAGCCAGTGAATGAGTCGCAGGAGACTTCGTCCTCCTCCGGTTGGTCCAGGTGCCAGTGATCTTCTTGTTCCTGCTCGAGGTCTAAAGTGCGAAAGCCCTTTGTGACCACACCGGGCCGGTGATCCAGCAGAGCCCCCATGTGGGGCTGAGCCAACAGCTGCCACGCATGGAGAGTGGCAGAGCCTAGAGAAAAGGGTCAGAGAAAAACTCATGTCATCTCAAATCTGTCTTCAGATGTTCTTATACATCTTATATCTCACTGTAAATGGTATCTAAAAGTTGTTGTGTTGGTATACAATTGGTCCGTTCACAAGTCACCTGACTGCTTTTTTAAGGGAGATTGTGCTAAATTTAAGGAGGAGACACCGCTGCTGTACTCCATCACAGGCCTACTCCACAGAACGATACTTACATAGTGATAAGTCTGTAAAAAGTACTCTAGTATTAAGTAGACAAATCTGTTCATTCATACGTTTGTATGTGTAAAAAATGATCAAATATATTATAAGCAACTACTTGTATATAACACAAGTCACTCCATCCATGTCACACATGCACGTACTCACACAGACCAGCAAACCCACATAAGTGCTTACTTTCATGCAGTAAATAGGGTCTGTACGGCATTTACAATGACCTTGTTGACCAGCAGTAAAGTTCCAGTCCAATGAATGGTTGTTTTCTCGTTATACCCGAAGGTATTTTGAGAGATGTCAGTATATAAACTAATACTACTAACACAAACAGGATGAGAGAAAAGGAAAGGTAAAAAAAATAGTAGGATTTATTAAGGGAATCATCAATAAAGAAAACAGACTGATTGAACAGAAAGAAGGGAAAAAGATGTGACAAAACACAAATGAGGAAAATAAAAGAGGAAGTAGAGAGGTGTGAAAGAGATGGATAGCACATGAAATAGTATCGCAGTAATCTGTGGATTGGTTGCTCTACTTTAAAGGCTCCTACGATGAGAATCCTGTCAGAACAATTCATGTCTTGTTCTTTTGACTTTAAAGGATACATGTTATAATGATGATGATATTCTAAAAAGGTACTTTGTCATAATCATAGGTAACAATAAATAAAATAAATAAATAAAAGATTCTGGATCATTTTCTAATATCTTAACCAACCATCATTAGACCTGGAATGAACCACACACACTGAGACTGAGCAGCGAGTGCAGTGACTCGGTTTGAACACTAGGTGGGGCCACACACCGTAACAGCATTCTGCAGCATCTCTTAGCTAGTCATTCGCAAACTAAATAACAGTAAATATCTGACAAATATACAGTTAAACTCTACAAATTCCACAAACAATACAGTACTTATATAATTAATCATTGGATAGTTAAATATCTCTGATCAAAAATAAGGTAAATGTAAACTGACATTTAAAAGTACCACACAGTTAATCAGTCACTGCAAAACAAACAACATAACCGTGTAGAAAGCACACCTTGTGTGGCGTGTTTGGGATAACTGTAAAACTGGGGTAATTGCTCTCAAATTGTCCTGACATTGCAGGAGATTATCCAATATCTATATCCTTTTGTGCTATCTTAATTTCTCAAATGCAAGAAAATATATAAGTCCACTTTGAAAACTACAACTATTTGTAAATTGTTAAGCTATTGGCTTTTAGACAAACTGGCTAATATTCTATACTTCAAACCAGCAGCGTGGCCGTGTGTGCCTGAAGTAAAAAGAGTGCTGGGGATTTAAACTGCCTTCCTGTTGCTCCACCACCCCCAGCAGGCATGGGACTAAAGCCAGCGGAGCTCTGATGTGGGGCTGCGAGCTCTGCTGGCCGCTCAGCTCCAACAAGCTGAAGCTCCTCTGCAGGGTCTCAGGATCCTGGGAGGCACTCAGAAAGAGTTTGGACTGACTGTGGTGATGAAGAATTCGATATTGATTCTGCTGCTGGTTGTGAAGGGCTTTGCTCTGCGATTGGGTCTGGCTCATCGGGGCCTGACTTGTGTTTAGAAATTCACCATTTGCGTTTTGTGCCACGCTATGGTTCTGATTCTGTTGAGAGGTCTTAGAATGTTCACTGGGCAAGTCGCTCTGACTTTGACTCCCTTTTTCATTGTGTGCAGAAAGTGAGGACTTGCGTCTCTGAGCGGAATAATCACCTTCTAGCGGCTTTACAATTTGCAGCTTATCCGGCAGGTAGGATCTGGCCGACATGGAGTACCCCGACCAGGCGCTTCCGAGGGAGGGATGCGAACACAGCGACAGCAGGCTCTCTGTCGGTGTCCCGGGACCCCCACTACTCCCCTCCTCGCCCCTCTGTTCCTCTTTGGCCAAATAAGCCAGCTTTCTCTCCCTCTCATCCTCGAAGAAGCGCTTCTCTGAGAGGTAGTTGTCGCGGCGGAGGGACAGCCGTCGCAGGGCTGCCTCCAGGTCCCTGCTGCCGGGGGTCCCCGGGGTACCAGGGGGCCGCTTGTTGGAGTCCTCTGACCTGGAGAGGGCGCATAGTTGTAATTGATTGGTTTCAGTCTCTCTCTCTCTCAGTTGCTCTTCGTTGTTCAAGATAACAATAAAAAAGGAGCTAATGACTGAAAGTTGAAGAGTTACCAGGCACCAAACACACTAACATCAGGGTTACCAACAAACACAAAACTACAAAAGGTGAGTGGTATCCCCTTAGCCATTGGTGATTAAACAGTGCAGAATGGCAAAGAAGGAACCGAACATCTTAAAAATCCGTCAGTCCATACCAATCGTCCCGACCCTCCAGGATACTGCTAGTCCTGTTGTCCAGGATGATCCCACTTCCTGCGTCACTACCATATATGGAGTTGGAGCGCGGCGTGCCCACCCTGCTGCAGAGCCCTGAGGTGAGGCATGACGTCTGATTGGAGCCCGGGATGTTGAGGGGGGACGGGGCCAGCGATGAACGCTGCTGGCGCATCAGGTTCAGGTTCTTTACTGTCTGAAACACTCGCTTGGGTTGCAGCCTGAAGAAATACGAACAAATATATATGGAGATTTATTGAATGGATAGTCTTCATATAATAAACACCGTCTATTACAGCATGAAGTTAATCATTGAAAACCCGTTGTCCTTGTTTTCATTATAGGGTGGGCCAAGCTCACAACTGTGTGTACCTCTGCTCTTCTACGTCCGGATCATCCATCTGAAGTTCCTTCCTCATGGTGCCCTCTATTTCTGCGGCCAGAGAGTCCTGGAGAAGCAGGTAAAAGGATTTTTTAGCAACCGTGATCGGGTAAATGTTCTGTTACTGACAGGCTGGTGAGTGGAAGTGAGCTCACCATTGGGAACAGACCCAGAGAATGGAAACGCCTCGGTGTGCTGAGTGGTAGAGTTTTATTCCTCAGGTTCTTCAGCTCCTCCTGAGCCTCATGAAGCATCTCCATGCACTCTGCATACTTATCTTGTAACTCTTGCAACTGGAGGAAGGGAAAAGACAGATTGAGAGTGATAATATAGTAGGAAATGTAAAAATAAATTCAGAATTGAAAGAAATCACTTGAAAGAAAAGGTTTTGACCAGCTTTGTCCAGAAAACCTTCTAGTTTGCACATTGGACCACACAACATCGCTGAAATTGTTATATGATGGCCTCAAATGGGTTTTTAATGGCCGCACCATATCACCATTTAATGATTTTTAGTGTGGCTAGTCAACGAGTCGTGGATTGCCTTACTTCAGCAGTGAGTTGTCGCTGGGCGTCTTTGGCTGCACCCAAGTGCTGAGTCAGCTCCTCGTTTTCCACAGCATACTGCAAACAGCAAAGACAAAATAGGATATGAAAAACACTGTTTAGTCTAGTTGCACACGGGCATTGTTGAGACAAAATCAAAATAACCAACATATTCATCAGAGCTGGTATTTTATATTATTAGTATAAGATTTGCCGGGGGTTTTCTACCATCTTGGCTTTCTTCTGCAGGTCTACTATCTGGGAGAGGAGGTGTGTGATCTCCTCCTGCTGTCTGGAGGCGTCCTCGGTCTTTCTGGCGAGCTCTTCAGCCAAAGAGGACATCTGCACGTTGGCATCACCTGGAAACATAAAAAGTGACTACCTGCAAAAAACTACCCATCTCTCTATTGCCCTACTGCCTTGTGAGGCACACACACAGTGGTTGAGAAAATGCAACATTAAGAACAATATATCAGTCAGTCAAATACTCACGTAGTTCTTTAACACAGTCATTGACAAGTTGCAGCTCCTTCTCCTCATATGAGATTGTTTCTGTCTCCAAATGACTGGCCTGATAAAAAAAACAATACTCATCAATACCGTAGTCATTATTAAATCTCCCCAATTAATAACTTTCCATAGAGATATCCAGAAAAGCATGCTTCAACTATATTGTAATTGAAATAATAAAATCAGATATCAACTCAGATGATGTTGTTGACATCAATATTGATTAATGTGCACTGTCCCACGTAAATAAAATTATTATCACTAATAGCAATCTGATGATTTATTTCATTAAGAAGGAACCATGTACAGTTAAAACATCAATGTCACCGTTCAATGAACTGTACCAGATTATAGCTTTAGCTTGTTTGCATCTGTGGTCCCTGCATCATTACATGGGATTTCATCATTACTGTACTCAATATAAAGATTTTAAAAGGCAGAGATGTGGTTTCTTTAAAAAAATGTAATACTGTACGCGTTTGCAGGAGCTTATTTGTAAATGTGTGCGTGTACCTCAGATCGCAATGATTTGTTTTCTTCCTCCAGATCTTTGAGTTTCTTCTGCAAGGAGTCCAGGGGGAAAGAAATTGGAGTTGACACATTGTTCTCACTGGGACGCACGCTGCGAACGCACACGAGAGGGAAACGTGTGAATCAGCTGGTCAGCCCATCATCCTGTCATTATGCTATAAAAATCGTGTGGAATGCTATTTAACAGAGAGAAGCGGTGAATGAAAGGAGACTCACGGTGTGGAGGTGATCGACTCCCCCTCACTTTCCTCAGCAGCGCTGGTATAGAACTGCAACAGCTCATCTTTCATGGACAAGTCGTGACGCAACTGAGACACCTATATGTGGAAACAATGAAGGCAGCATGGAGACATAAGTATGTTAAAGTAAAAGAAGAGAAGCTGGTCCTCCAAACCCAAGGAGGACATTACATGTTGTGCAAGTCATAGATGATCCATGACTTGCACAACAAGTAGTTGAAGACATTTCCCCAAAACAGTCACATCTGATACAGAACCACACACACACACACACACACACACACACACACACACACCTCCTCTCGTATGTGCTCTACTTGCTCCTCCAGCAGCTCGTTCTTCTCACTGAGAGCTTTGTTTTTCTTCAGCAGTGACTGTCCGATGCGAGCTGCTAACTCCAAGTCGCGCTCTTTCTGCAACAAGAACGGGGGGGTTTTTTGTGTTCACAGCGCATTCGATAACATAACAGGTATTAAACAAATCATTTTTCTTTTCAGGATATTTTACGCCCATTTAATTTCTTGCCATGAGCTGGATAAGAGGACGGACTCTTATCTTTGGAGCTGTGCAGGGCAGTTTCCCCTTCCCCAGTATTTACGCTAAGCTAACTAGCTGCTGGCCCTCATAACATATTCCGACTTTACATTATGCAAGAGTATCTTTTCTTTTGCCGTAAGAAAGCAATTATGTGGGATTTCTAAAATGCTGAACCATTCCTTTGAAATTACTGCATTGTAAATATGTTATCTGGGAGTAATGTGGAATGTGTAAAACGTACACAATAACGCCTCAAGAAGTTTGTAAAGGGTGTAATGAAAGAGAGAAACAATGTCCACACATTACTAAAGGACAAGGACGTGTGTGTTTGAACAAGAACACTTAATACTTCAACCTCCTATTACTCACAGCAGCCCAAATCTCTCACAAGGGCAAAGCCACAGCATCACCCGAGCACTCCCACAACTCAACTACTGTAATTAAGAGCTCATTATCAATCCGCACAAATGATTGACAGGCGCTCCAGTTTTTCTGCACGTCTTGGCGCAATCAATCAGTCCGGCTGTCAAGTCATGTTTGCAGAAGGCAAGTTCACATGTTTTCGGTCTACACCCAATTTCGATTTTTGTTCGGCTTGGTTTAACTAAACTCTAAATAGTGAATATTAATTCACTGTCAATTAAAGGAAGTTAACTTCTCCCAGATAGAGAGGTCAGTACAGCAATGTCTCGCAGGGTGAAAACAGTTTGGTGATGGTGGGACATCTCTGGATACCATGGTTAGTCGGTAGTTGGATGGCTGGCTGCTGAATTTCACAGGTCATTTAACAATTTCACCATTGTATTTTTTACAGCTTTTAGTTATACAGAGAAAGCCGACTGAGCTTCTCCCCAGCAGCAGATGTGGATCACTCAGTTTTGAATATCATAGGCCACCAGCTGGTTTTATTACATGGTGCCATGAACTTCATGGAGAAACGTGTGCTCGGACTATCAGCGCACACCAGAATATTTGACTTAAGTGCGTCACAGTCTGTGCTGTAGTCCGTTGTGTTTTTTCTAATTTAGCGGCTTTGACTTGATCTTACCTCCTCCAACAGTCGAGTGACGGCATCAATGTCACTGTAGGTCTTCGTCATCTGGCCCACTCGGTCAGCACACAATACTGCACAGACACAAAGAGAAACGCACAGAGGTCTCAATACAAAAACCCCAAAGGAAAACAACCAGGCAGGCAATTCACTCAGTAAAAAGGACAAAGAAATAATGAACTGTGTATTCCATTTGTGATCTTGTGAGATTTCTCTCACGTATTATTGTCATCTGAGTCTTAACTATAGCTCATGAACTCAAACAAGATTAAAAATAAACAGCAGGTTTTTTTTACCTATTATCCACGTCCCTGTTCTACGTTGATGAATGAATCCTATCAAGTTCTTAAGAGGTACCTTCTCACATACATCATACACCCACTTTTCATAGGTTAAGGGTAAAGACAGAGAGGAACCACACCTGCACGATCATCATCAACTCCTTTGTACAAAGCTTGAACTTTATGTCACTTAATCAAACAACATTATTTATTTATTGACTTGTAATCTATCACAGGTAACTGTGGAAGCCTCTGTCTGGTGCTGCCTCCTCCATTGGAGGCCTTCTGTTCAAAACAACAATTTCCTCTGCTGCTCGAGAGAGAAAAGTTTCATAAATGAATTTGATAATGTGTTTGAGTTTTTCTGAAGTTGCATGTAGATGGACATGTACCCTGGCTCCAGGTGCCCGTAATCTATTGGTATGAGCATATTTACTCTTACCGGTAATCAGTCCTGTTAGTCACTTCTAACACTGCTGGAGAGAGGAGGCGTGTGATTCTGCGCCGTCAGAAGGTGTAACGTCCGACATTGCCTGATGTGTCATACAGTAAGTTAATATGATACGGCAATTTAACTGTCTGATTTTATTCCAGTTAAGAAGTCAAACCAGTCAAACCAGGTATCTTACACAATAGGGCTGTAAAAGAGGCATTCTGTCCTCCTACAATGCAAAACAGAGTTAGCCAATGCAAACCGTACATTTCCATATGCTCATACCTCACCGACCAGATAGCGTCAGGCTGCTAGACTCTAGGGCTTAGATGGCTGTTTCACGTCCATGATTATATATTGTTAAATTACATTTCCCTTTTCCAGCTGACAAGGAGAAATGAGTATGTGACACTGGGCAGCTTGACCGAGGTATTTTGTTTGATTAAATAAGGGCACTAAAATGTGTTTTTCATACATTTTGCACATGATAGCGGGTTTGTACGACAACAAAATGCTGCCTTTTAGCGAGTGTAATGTTTACTAGGTTTCCATGTTAGTATCCTGGCATTTGCTTTTGCACCGAATCTCTTCGGTATTTGTTCGTGGCACTAACGGGTCATTCTGCAAACCCAACATCCACACACATAACCTTCTTTTTTCTTGTGGCACATATTGTTACTGGGGGAAAACACCCGCATGTTGATAAGCATGTTGATAAGCTGAATGTGAAAAAAAACCTTGATAGCCCAGGGTGCAGCCGGTTTACCTGTGGTGCGTTTTATATAGACAAATATGCAGGTTTATTGGCATGGTCAGTGCACATTACTCAAAATAACTATTGGAAACTTGCTAATGACAGTGGACAATTTGTCTTCACCTCTCGTTGTGAAAACAAACAGAGTTGTCAGACAGACACACACACACACACATACAGGTTAAAAGGACAACACAGCTGTGATCCGTGGCCACTTCGGTCATGAATGCGGGGTGGGAGAAAAGGTCAAGACGGATGTCGCAGAACGCCGCTGTAACCTGGGTAACGTAAAAGGAGGTGTAACTTAATATTGGAATGTGATCTGGATGTTGTCTCTGCGTTTTATACGGAGAGCATGTAACTCAAGACTGACACACTCTCTCTCTATCTGTCCCCTTCTTTCTTTCTAAAGAAGAAGTTCAATGTCAAGTCTTTACTACCCACAACCATCAGCAACTATGGATTAATAGATATGTTTGAGTGCTGAGTTGAAATGTAGTTAAAGCTCAACAATGATCCATTATCCGTTCTCCGTCTGAAGGAGCCAGACGTCTCCATCACATAACAGTTAACTACATCAGTTTACAGCCACGCGCCCCCACGCCCCTTCACACCCCCCACGGCCAGCAGGACAAGATACCGCTTGGTCCTCGGTTTATGAACACATCGACCTCAGTCTCTCTGCGAGAAATTCAGGATTGTGGCTCAACTATCCTGAATAAATCCCAAAGCAATTAAGCAGTTGATTTCAAAGCGACTAAACACAATCTAAAGAACTAAACAGTCATCAGATAGCTTTGTGTATTCTTAAACAACTTTGAAAAAGCATGCTGGCATGATGGGCCAAGCCCATGTTTGAACATGTCAGACTAGCGGGTAACCGGACCATGCTGTGCTGAGACCTTTACTAACAAAGACGTCACCTGCAGGCTGAAGCCACAGTCCACACACGCAATTCACAGGTATCCAACACACTCCTTCATTACAGTATTAAATGAATCTCGCCGCCGAAGGTCAGATACACTCAGCGAGCGGGCGCACGCAGACTAGCGATGATGATGCCCTGATTACAAAGACGTCTACCTTCCCACAGAACCTGTTGCTCTTCATCAATTTGTTCTTCCTCCTCCTGTGGCTGCAGCTGCTCTGTGTTTCCTTGCGAGGGAAAACAGACATACTCCTCTTCTTCCTGCACGGTGCTTTCATGAATGGGTAGACAAACATATTCCTCATCCTCCTCTGGCTGGTTGGAGTACTCCAGCTCGTCCTCGGCTGCAGTGAGCAGTGCCATCCTCCACTTTGCAACTAAGACCATCCACGGGACCCCAACTCCATGGCTCCTACTTAGGCTGTGTGCATCTGTGAGTCCATCTAAGAATCAATACCTGCTCTGTGTGCGCCTACATGTGAAACCACACATCTAACGACGTGTTCGTTCCCCAGAGGACAGTAGATGACCGTAGTGCACACAGCCTGTCTCTCTCTAAACACTCCATTGTACATGACTGGCAAAGTATGTCTGTGTGCATCTGTCGAGTACCAACTAATGTCAGCAGAGTGAGTTTCTCAAAGTGTGTGTATCAGTTGTCCCTTGAGGTGGCTCTGAGAGACAACCCGATTAGCAGACTCCTCCTCGGCTCCTGTGTGACTGGTCAGTGAATGGCCTGTTACACTTTACCCCGGAGAGGGGTGGACACAGACGCCTACTGTATGGAGGAGGCTGACCAAAAAAAACACAGCTTAAAATAGATTTCAGATAGCACAGGAAAGCATTAAAAATAATCCTCAATTAATCAATTTTTGCACTTAAAAGGAAATGGTTCAGGCTGAAACCAACAGGAGCAAATCAGAGCTGAGAGAGACATCCGGTTCAGAAAAGCTTTAACTACTGACTGCTTTTCCAACCCCCCCTCCGGTGAAAGCGAGTTGGTACATTCCAGTTCTGCCACTATGGAGACAATCAAACAATAACTTGCTTCCAGGGCGTGCCGGTCTCAGTGAAACCACCTATAGGTGAATGTTAAACCCCCGACCTCTGCGATAAGGTGGAGTTTACAGCATAACAAGCCTCACTTTGGCTGGAAGGGCTCCAAGCGAATAAAAAGCATTTTCAATGCAAGTTTTAATATGCACCAAACTGTAGTCATTTTAATGGACAAGCCTTTTTGCCTTCCCAATCGTTCTTTGCAAGGAAATAATGTAAAGCAGTAAAATACAGTGATAAAATATTTCAAGTTAATTTTCTAAAAACCAGCATAGAAACGGATGCAAAAGAACAAGTCCAATGCCAAACTTCAAAACCAGGAGCCTGCCTCCATACCCACAAATGTTTAATGTTTAAAAGTATTAGAGCAAAGTCACGGTAGGACCAACACACAATTTAACACTGCTGCATATTTTGTTTATTACATTTAACCGTTAAAGTTGAGAGACTTCATCGTCTTAAACTTTCCAGATTTGAGCCTTTCTTTACTTTGAATAATTCGTCCTGCATGCAGGTCAATTCAATAAATTGTAATGTAACCGTAATGTAAAACTGCATATTTTTCAAACTTTTCTGTTTAACCTCAAAATATAAAAAGAGAAGAAATGTGCATACTGTTTAAAAATGTCACATGTTCATGTGAGCTGAGCTCATTTTGGCCACGTAGACCAGACCATCAAAGACCATGGAAGCATCAAAGCAGCCCACTTTTCTGCTCATTAGTCACTGCTCTGTGTTATAATTGCTGTAATTGCTCCAGTGAACTGATGTCATCTCAGTACCGTCCTGCCTGCTTGAGTAACTCCACTCAATGCTGTCATGGATTCAGTGCTGCAGGCAACAAAGGAGACCTGGAAAAACAACGCTCGCTACCTCGCAGCGCGGTTTTCCCTCCCATTGTCGTATTCACTTTTTACACTCCACACGTTTTTCATTCATTCGCCCGCTTTTCCCCTCATTTGTTTGTAAAGCCTCCTGCTTTGTGCAGTTATTTGAAAGAATTTACACAAACAACATTACAGACAGTTGCAGATATAAAACAGTCAAGAAATCCTTTTTGCTACAACAACAATCTCTGTTTATTTGTTTATTTACTGGATCTGTGTCCTTCAAGCTGCTTATATCTACAATTCACTACGGATTTTGGAGGAAGGACGGAATTGGGCAACAGGCCAGTGAACTTCTTACTTGCTGATAAGAGTTAAACACTTTCTATAGTACAGCAGGTCATTTCTCATTAAAACACAACTTCTAAAATCAAATTGTAGGTGTCAAATTGTAGTTTGGTACAGGAGCGCACTGCATTCGCACATAATAGATAACAAAAAAAATTCACCCTATTTTCGTTATTGTCTCCTAATTTGAGGAAGAAATTGTAAAGGTTTCATAACTACTAACTACTATTTTCTTTTGTGAATCCAATGCTCTTCCATAGTTTAGACTCTAATATCAAATGCAAACGTGCAGAATTTAAGGGAATATATTATAACGTTAAAAGATTTTATCTGTATAGAATACAACATTTGTTTTCAATGGTTTTCAAAAAATAATATTGTAAGAAAAGAATCCATGTTTTGTCTCCCGGTTTCATTCCTACTAGATTTATCCCTCCAGCCGGTCTCATCCACAGCGGGGGGACAGCTCGCCCTCTGCCCTTGTTTCCCTCCATCCAAACCTTTTGTATTAAAGGCTGCTAAAATTGCCAAAGAACATTTGGCAGGCTGCTATCAATAATGGTGGCATGCGCTAAATATAAGCTAGCCTACTTCCACATCTCAGAATAACTCTAAACCAGCTGCTTTCTATTTGTGCCCCATTCAACACGTAGGTTTGTCAAAGAAGCTCAACGAGCATTTGGATATTTGATTGTTTCATCATCAAGTGCAGTTGTAAAAATAAAAACTCAACCGTGGGTTAGATGCCACGGCTAAATGATATTCCAGATGTTTAAACTGCACAGCTCACATGGGGGAGGGGCTGAGCGGTTTAGACTTATGTAAGAATCTTTACAGAGCATCTCTGCCCAACACGCACAACATAGTGCACATAACAATACTGGATCCCCCCCCCCGCCCCATATTCCATCAAACCTTAACATTAAATGCTCAGATTACTCAAATTCACAAAAATTCACTTGTGTCCAAATGGAAGGTACTTGAAGTGACATGGATTACAGAGCACATTGGCACCAAACCAAGGCGTCTTTATAAGAGAAGAGTGACACAGACGAGGAGGAGGGAGGAAGAGCGAGGGGCAGCGCCAACAGACCTGCCATCAACCAATGAAATGGATGATGTGCCGTTAGTCTCACGTCGCATGAACAGGCATCATCAATCCTCCTCTGATATTAATTGTGTACGTATCAATCTGTATCTATGTTATACACACACACACAGACACACATTACATAGGGCTGCAACTCAGTAGTAAGAAGCTGGGCTGCAGAATTTAAAACAGAATTGACTCTTTCTCGAATAACTTTGCTTCCTTTCATTCAGGTACTCACTCACTTAGACATTCTACCAGCGGTCAATATCTTTATTACACAGCTCTTCTCAAAATAAACATTTTTTGCCGCTGAGGACTTCCTGCGAGTCTCTCCGGTTCAGCGGGTATTTCCCTTTTTTTAGCAGCTGTAATAAACAGTTGGCTGAAATTTGCAAAACAATACCGCCCTCATTGCATCCTCATTTAGAGGAATCCCGACCGACCAGCTCCCACTGCCTACACATCCAGCCACATCTCGTCCTGTACTGGAGGCCTCTCTGTGGGCCTCATTTAGAAGCCACTCAGCTGCCACACACCACTGCTACAACACCTACTGTATCCGGCAGCCACTGCCTGCTGAGCTACAGCGTTAGAGCTGCTGTGTCTTACTGAAACGGTCTTGGTATTTTCTTTAGTTGTGAATATTATTCCACAAAGTCACATTCTATGTAGTAAAAGGAATCGGTTAAAGATGGCTGCACAAGGCGTTTGGTTGAAATACATTAAACATGTACTTTTAGGGGGATAAACATCAGTTTTCACCGAGCTTGTTTGATATGAACAAATCCAACTTAATCCTACCACCACTTCCCTTTAATCTCAGTTTGTGTGTAAGCAGAGGACACATTATAAAACCTGGTTATTAAACGTTGCTACAACATGGCCCTGTTAAAGTACTTCTTATGTCTATGAAGCGGGATTACAAACGTATTAAACAGAAAGTACTTACCGCCATTAATTAAGTTGAAAATCCTTCATTGCTACGTTTCACAAAAATTGAGCTCATAATCTGTAGGCCGACAGCTCGCTTTGATACCCTCGCTGGATGGCTACCGTATACCACATA
Source organism: Gasterosteus aculeatus (assembly GCF_964276395.1). Lineage (NCBI taxonomy): Eukaryota > Metazoa > Chordata > Actinopteri > Perciformes > Gasterosteidae > Gasterosteus > Gasterosteus aculeatus. Next base: position 14,835,263 of record NC_135707.1, on the reverse strand, counting down.
TACACCAAAGCCATCTCTATGCATCTCTCACTATGCCCACAACACAGTTCCACTAACCAACTGAAAGTACTTTAGTATATAAGAAAACCACCTCTTACCATTCATAGCCAGTAACATCAGTGTCGTTAGTAGTTAGAGTCAACTCTTCAACAGCTAGAGGTCACTGCATAAAACTGTAGCAGACTTTCGTCTTACCATCAGTACACTCCTCATAGTACCAGTCCAGCTCGTAGTAGTCTGCCTTGACAAACCTCTGACCTCTGGTCGGGCCTCGCCTGTTCATCCTCACTGCTCTGACAGACAGCTGTGTATCGTCCAGTGTCCCAGCATATGTAGCTGCAACATCTTTGGCCAACGAAAAAGTCCCAGCATGCTTTGAGACAACCAGTTTGTCGCTGGGATCTTACTAGTTACCGGAACTGTCCGTTGAGCAGCCAGTCAGTGTCCACTTCTGCTATCCCAGCATGCTTTGCAGCCACCAGCTGGCACACAGTCAGGATTAGTGACTATCTGCCCATTATCATATGTCCCTTCTGTTCCACCCTACGAACGACTACGAACTGTCAGTGTATTATGCTCCATATTTGTTGTGATGCTGCTGCCAATTCTGCACGTCATCCCAGAAAAGCGTTGCTTGCGTCGTCAGTTGAAAAAACGTTAGCCCTTTTGAGCAAACGTGTCAGTTGGAATTCTCTGCTGTCTCGATGTCCTTTGGTCTCATCTTCCTTTTCTATTACTTTCCTTCGGTCACTCCAAAGCTTCAGAAATGTCTCCATCCATTTATAGCTTCCTGTCAATTCATCTTCATGTCAGTCCATCCTCCGGTGGAGCCTTTCTGAGGTCATACTATGACAGTGGTCTCCTCTTTTGTAACATCCTTTGCTCAGTGGCAGCACAAGCTCTACACATGGACCCCAGCAGCCCCAACAATGACTCAATACGCACAGCGATACAGAGAGAGAGAGCAGCAGCAGCAGTCACGGGTTTTGCAGCAGAAAGGATGTTAATCATGACACGGTAAGGGGGCGGGGCTTAGATGATGCCTCCAGCCAATCACGGGCAGGAGTGTCACAAGCTTGCTCCCGCCCTCCCTACGTATGTAAGCATCGCCCCCTGCTCTCCTCTACTTTGTCCTTCTGTGAGGTTACTATAGTAACAGGCTCAGGCTCCAGAGGCCCGACACACGATGTGAAGCCGTTAGCAGGAAAGCAGTGCAGTGTTGGCAGAGGTGACGTGGCAACCCCAAAACGAATGAGCACGACGGGCATTCAGGGATTGGTCCTTTTAGTTGGGGAGAGGCGGAATGAGTACATGCACAGTGCATGGGAGGAAAATGTGGAGTCATTGGCAAAAATTGCTAAATAAGAACCTTTCAATGACAGTATATTGTTATATATCTGGCTAAAGCAGGACTCAATGCTCGATGCTTACTGGGCGCAAATTGTCTTAATATGCCTGAATGATGTCTAAATGATGCGTAGTAAATATATACATAAATAGTGTTACCTACTGCATCTGGAGAGACCACATCTGTAGACGTCAGTGGAACACACTTTAATGACCAAAATTAAACTAATATGACCCTATTCCTCATATAGCCCTCAGAGTGTCAATACCAGGCCATCAATTTGTGATAAAAATGAGACGTAAATAATTAAAAGGTATTTATAGAGCGTTTTCCATGGGACAAGATCAACGTGCTTTACAGGCCAGGATTTCAACATAAAGAGGAACACAATATGACCATAGGGCCAATAAATAACAGACATGCGAATACAGATTATAAAAGTGTCAAAAACTTAGTTCAAGAGCAGGATTCAGGATGTTACACAAACAGCAGTCTAAAGAGGGGCGTTTTTAGCTGATGCGAGAATACGTTGACAGAATCCACAAGGCGTTGCTGTGCAGGCAGAGCATTCCATTTAGGAGCTACTGCCTGAAAGCCTTGATCACCACGGGTCTCAAGGCGTGTACGAGGGACAGACAGAAGACCTCGGCCATTAGACCTGTGTGAAGAAGATCAGTTTCATATGCGGGAGCCTGCGCGTGGAGTGGTCTGTAAGTGAGATTGAGAAAGTGTATCCTAAAAGCTACAGGGAGCCAGTGGAGTAAAGGGGGTGATGTGAGACCCTCGATTAGTCCCGGTGAGTAATCTGGCAGCAGTGTTTTGAAAGACCTGCGAACGGTTGAGGGCAGCTACACTAAGTGATGAGAAAAGCGGATTATAGTAATCACTGCGTGACGAGATGAATGCATGAATGCTCATCTCTAGTTCAGCAGTTGATACCACACCACAGAAACACATCTCCAGCATGAGGATAACTGAATGAGAACTAGTCAAGGAAGCAGAAAAAACTATATTAATGATACATACAACAATTGCAGAATACCTCAAATAATGTGTCTTATGCAACACAACCTTGTCATTGCTTCAGTCTGGCTGGCTGTGATAAATGTCACAGCAAGACCGTGTCAGCCCGACGCAACAGGCTGGCGCTACAGTTCTCAGTAAAGCCTATTTATGAGACCGATCTATTTTTAGACACTCAACCATGAGTCACTTTGATAACTACATATAAAATAGTTACTGTGTTTTGTGTGAGCGTTGCTCTGCTTTTAATTTGCCGTGTGTGTGTGTGTGTGTGTGCGTGCGTGCGTGGTTTACAGCTGGTGTGAGCGTCGACCACCAGGCAGCTTTTAGTTTGATAAGACGAAGGAAGACGCGTGCATAAATACACTGCGGGTATGTTTGTTGTGGTAACCATGGTCAGCTGTTGCACCAACACAGATGGAAAGATGGCTCGCTCGGTCTCGCTTTCTCATTATTTTCCTGTGTGTGTGTCACAGTTCAGCTCCACACCCTCCTCACTCTATTTTTCACTCACTCCCACCTCGTCAGTCTAAACGCCCTTCACCTGTTCACACACCTGCTCTATTGTCATGGCGATCCCCAGGAAAGATGAATAACATCCAATGATAATATTTGAGAAAGTGATGATACCCGCAAGACAAGTTGTATTTATGGAAAAAACAAATACAATTCTTATGTCCACAATCCTCGTGATCATATTAAGAATACATTTGGACACTACATTTACACCAAATCCTCTGAATTTGCAGTGTGTGATTTACTTACAAAAGTATTTGAGGGTCTCCTCTATCTGTTCAGTCGTCAGGTCGAGGGAAGAATTTGGGTCCACCAGTGGCGTGTGCAGCCAATCATCTTGTTCGTAGCCGAAGATGGTGTCGGCCCTCAGCTTGTAGACGGGCAGCTGTTCCTCCAATAAACTGATAATCTCGAGCTCCGGCAAATCAGTACTGTTACACACATCTGCACAGAGAGAGACAGACAATTGCGTCAGCCCATGACAACTCAAAGTATGTGATGCCATCTAGTGGTAAAATAAAGAACTTTTCAACACTGTTTTTGAGTTCTGCACAGTCGATGCAGAGACCAACCGAGAGTGAAGTCCATTTGCGTTAATTTGCATCCTTGGGTGAATCAAATGCTTACTTGATTTGGGCTGTACAGTCGCTTCTTTCTGGTCGTGTTTAATTGCAACAATAGAAACCCGGGTGTTGTTGTGCTACAGCCTTAACCGTTACGGGGTGCAGAGTAACGACACAATTTCCAGAAATCAGACAAAGCTTCTGGTACTTCAATTTACTTCATACTGGGTATAATAATAAATATGACCTTATCATTCATACATTACAAGACAATGCAGCTAATCCGGTCTACAAACTCTGTGACGCCAGCGGCCTTCGACAGAAACAGAGCGCTGCATTTGTGTGCTGCTTTGGAAAACTAAATAATCTCACCTAAGCATTCAGCTCTGTGCCTCTGTGCTCAGCCTTCAGTGTCAGTATGCTTTAAATCAAAGGGTTATTCATTCAGCGCTCCATTAAAGTACTATGGACTTTGCTTTTGCTTTTTCTATAGATGTGGAATTCTTGTGGATTGACAAAATCCATTGAATGGGATTAACATACAGTAAAAAATAATGTCTTTTGTTTCTCTATTTCTGTGCTCTGCTGTCCATCTCTCCCTCCGTCTGTCTGTCTCGCAAACAACACTGTCTTTTACAGTTTGCTTAACCCGAATGAATGACTGACTGTGCTGGAAAAGGGGAAACACACACACACACACACACACACACACACACACACACACACACACACACACACACACACACACACACACACACACACACACACACACACACACACACACAGCAGCTGGGGAATCATTAAGCAGCACAACCAATGAAGTTTCCACCCTGAAGTACTGAACAGCAATTCCGTCCAATTCCATCCATTTTACCGTTGAAGTTTGTGTTAATCTGTGCCATTTTAGAATAGCATTGTTATTCTCAGAAAAGAGGATTACTACGCATTTGGTTTGAGTCTTCATTTCATAATAATACTCTTTTTACGAGACAACACATTCAGTACCGCAGCAGACTGCATAATCTGTGGTGCCTCTCTAAAACACACTCAAACACAAAACGTTTGCCATCCTTCTATCCATACAAATTATTAAGATAAAAAAGCCAGATCTCCACTTCAATTAATTGCCCATTTGAATCATAGATTATAGTTTAAGGACATCTGTGTGGTCAAACAATTTAGAGAAGAGTTGAACAATCCACAAATAGAAATGGATCCAAATTATATTTGCACAAACCTGATGCAGATGTTGCTGGTCAGAATTCACACAGTTTCTCCTCTGCACTGCTATTAAACATGGCCGACGTACTTTGGCTCCTAGAGTGAGTTCGGCGAGGATGTGGATAATTATAGCACAAACCGCTCCGCGCTGTGTGTGCTGACAAAAGGTCAATGGAGACAGCAAAACAGTTTGTGTGTGTATGTTGTATTTTTTCAAACAAGAGTTTTCAAATGATTGCAATGTGCCCCCTTTTCAAATCTCAATTCAAATCAATTCTCTAGTTTTCAAGTTATTAAATGGAAACTGTCACTAAATCAGTTGGGAAACGAGCAAAAAGTTGACTAGGGCCAAAGTTCAAAGAGTGTTGTTGACTTTGAGACAACAAACCTTATGCACATTATAGAGCAGCCGTAATAAGCAACAGAAGGACTGTTGACATCTAGCAGGAGAAGAGCAACAACGTATTAAAGAGGCACCATGTTGAAACCAACAACTTTTCAACAACATTTTGTTTTGGGATTATGAACACAATTCATGTAGGCCAAGAGACATTCAATTCTAATATGCACATGTAATTATATGGACGGCTGGAATTACATTAGCAGCAACTAGAGGCCACTGGAGCAAGAAAGTTCAAGTTCATGTGTAATAATACACCAAGTGTGCAGATGACACAGAAAGCCTGATGTAAGTGTCAAGATCAAGATCAATTAATTCTGTAGCCTGTAGGATCAAGTCTAATCAGGAGAAAATACACTGGTAATAATTATACAGATCTAAAACATGCAGTGTCAATGTTCCTCCCTTACATGTAGCTACACACACACACACACACACACACACACACACACACACACACACACACACACACACACACACACACACACACACACACACACACACACACACACACACACACACACACACACACACACACACACACACACACACACAACCAAGTGTAGTATCACTGGACCGAGAGTCAAAATGAGGTCACCGCAGAGCACAAGGGTACATACTAGCTCGTGGGAAGGGTTCATGTTGGCAAACAGAATAGGACAGCTTTAAATCCCATGAGTAATATGGCCGCCTCCTGGGAACTGTTGCAGTACCACAGTGGTACTTGTGGCCAAAAACAGTATGAGTCAAGTTGACCTTTCTACAGTACTAAAAAATCTTAAACTTACAATGTACGGTTTGAAGTTTTGTCTTTTCCAGACCCTAACACATATGTAGGCTTGAAAACAAAGTTAACTTTTTAAAGGCAAGTTCAAACAGCTGATACGGAGACAGACCGGAAGAGAGACCAACAAACAAAGGGATGATTGAAAGAGAAAGATAGCGACAGCGTGAGGAGCTCGATCTCGCTGCATCTCCCCGGACTCGTCCTAAGCTTGACTCGAGGACCCCGGAAACTCCCAGAACCCCCGTGTGCTGCACAGCGTACTCACTCATGGTGCCCAAAGCCCGATAACCACCAACTCGGCTGCCCTCCGTTCACATTTTCCACAGGACCAGGACAGGGCAAGGTCGGGAGAAATAAAACGGAGAGGAGAGAAGAAAGAGAGAGAGAGAGAAAGGGGGAGTGTTGGGAGGGGGAGAGACAGGAACAACAAGAGAGAGGGTGCTAAAAAGTTTTAGAGGACAGCGTTGGGTCTTAGAGACAGACAGGAAAAGAGGGAGGGAGGAGTGAGGAGGGGAAGAGACCCGAGCCAAACCAGTTCGTCATGCCTGAAATGCCAGTGACGGTGTCCGCATGGACCGCCCCGCCGCTTGCTCTCACACTTCCTCCCTCCCTCCCTCTCCCTCCCTCTAGCAGGCCACAAACCCAGCTGGACTCTTCTTTGGAGCTGCGCCGGGTAAACACGCTCGCTCTCTTTTGCTGTCCTGCTTTAGTACAAACACACAGTGGATAAGAAGAGGCCTCAAGCGGTTCCTCCCTTTCGTCTATCTAGCTGCCAAACAGTATTGTGCTCTTCATACATTAAAAGAGCTGATGAAAGATACTAAAAGATTTAGGAGAGAATACGTGTAATTGTAACAGGAAGCTTAAGCATAATGTTCTGAAACTGATTCAGCTCGGTTACAGTAGTAATTATGGCCTCTACAACATGAGCAAAGGTGCAGATGAACCAACATGTCATCATATAATCAACAGATCTCTGCGTGTATGACAACTATAATTATCCTTTTCCCCCTAACTTGAGTACTTACGAAACATGTTAATTTCAGCAGTTAGTGAACCACAAATTCTTTTCTCTTTTTTTAAGTATAAATAGTTGTCAATGTTTCCCCCCCACCTCAGTCAGCCTTTTCTTCTCTGTATTAAACTTTTATGCACCGCTGCAGTTTACTTGATGTCTAGCAAAAATACTGACTGTGGCCAAAAGTTACTTGAATCGTGAATCACTTATTCTGGTTTTTGGTGGATTCCTGGCAATAGGACGTTGTTAAACTCACCTTTTAGAGTTGGGAGTTTCAATTTGGCCTCAATTTGTCTCTCTATATTTTGAAAAGAGCGGGTGCATGCTGCCTTCTAGAAATGATGCTCCTTTCATGACAAAAGCCGATAAAACAATGGCGAGACCAGCACAAACTAGAACACACTGACGTGTTACACCAATGTTCTCCACTGGAGCCATTCAACCGAATATTTCATCACTGCTCTCAGGTTGCAGCACAGCCCTGTCCGGCATTAGACCGGCCTACAATGTAAAAGCGCGAGCAAGCACAGGAAATACTCCAGAGTACGTCAACGTGGTCAGATATCAGTGGCAGTCTACCGGATATGTGTGTGGGCGGCTGCACCAAGGTGTTCAGATGTCACTGACCCGCTGAATCTCCCAGCCTGCTACGCGTTGGTGCGCTTCTTCACTAACGTGCCAGCTTCTGTTCAAACAATGACCACTAAAGACAGCAAGGCTGTGATTTGATTACAGATTCAATTTGCCACTATAACAAGGTCATATTCCTTATTTAAGATGGAATGGTAAAATGCGCTGTTCTTTCTGCTGCTCTTCGCAGTCTAAGCTTCGGATTCAGTCTGGCATCTAGTGGCCGCTGGCACGAGCTGTACGCCACGGTTCAGCTGGTTCGGTCACAGCAGCCAGCAGAGGTCCTGTACACGAGCTTTATAATGCGCAACATTATATAATTACGTGTTGGTTCTGTCCTACAAGAGTCTTTCTCAGAGAAACTGATCCAAATCAGTTGCATTCAGATTTTGTGGATAAGTGTAAGCTGATGTTTCAGAAAAAGCCAGATAAAAGACCTGGAAACAACATAGTATGGCGTCATGGACGTGGCAAGACTTGTAACCGTGTCCTATGTGTAAACATGCAACGCCACATGCCGACATCGCTTTCACAAGCCTGAAAAATGAGCCGCAGTAACAAAAGAGATCTGTGAACTTCTTTGTTGAGCCTGTTCTGTCAAGTACGGGGCCGGCCAGTCTGCTTCCTGTCAGTACTAGATTAGATGATTCAGGCTTTTTCACGTACAAAAACTACAACATGACCACACTGCTAAAAGTCCACAGGAACTACAGCTAGCAATGGTTCAGTGAAGCTGAGCACTGGTTTGATACAGCTTCAACATTACCTGGCTCAGTCTCCACTGTGTGTGTGTGTGTGTGTGTGTGTGTGTGTGTGTGTGAGAGAGTGGGATATAATAGCTCTACTTATTTAATGTTTGTTCATTGGAGCACAACATGGTTTTTTTATGCTGTGATTTGGATTTTACACCGCTGAGCTAAGAAACTTTGTGTCTCTCCGGTTCTGTCTGTCTGCCTGGTTGCTCGCTCCTGGTTTCCCTCCCAAAACATCCCATAATTTCCCAGTTACTCAACTCTTTACATCACCGCTGGCTGGTAACCACGGAGAATTAACCTCACGGCCAGAAACTGTGCCACGGCAATGAGCTTCTCTATTCAGCCCTTTGTGTTCGTTCATCACACACACACACACACACACACACACACACACACACACACACACACACTCTGTGAGGAAGTATCCAACTAATGAGTCGGGCAGTGAGGTGTGACGGACAGAGAAGGAACGAAGGACAAAAAATGAAAGCGAGGTTGTAATGAATGACCCTCTCCTACCAGCAGGTGGCGGCACTGACCCGATGACAAACCTGCTCCACCGTCCCGCCCTTGGGCGACCTCGATGTTACGCGCGTATGATAGAGAATCATTTCAACATGTTATTTGGCAGAAGTCTACCGATTGGTTACGGGATACTGCCTTCAAAGCTGAAAGGTCGTGGGCTTGGGCCTTGTAGGAAATCAATCATACCCAATCTGAAAAAGCCCACAATGCTTTGCTTTCAGGCTTTTACGAGGTAGAGGATGAAGGGAATAATAATACAAGGAACTGAGGTCGGGGCAAAGGTGGGAGGGGTACGTTTACAGGAAGTCCTTTTCCTTTTGTTTGGGAGAGGCTGCCGTGGCCTCTATGACCCATTAGTCCAGAGCGTACATGGGCTCGGCATCCCTTATGACCTTGTTGACTTTGCATTGAGCTCCTTCTCTCTGCGCCCCATTCCTTACGGTTCTTCCTAAGTTCCTTAATAAAATAGAGTCTTAACACTGCTGCACTTAATAGTTGTCTTTTAAAGTTTTGACACACAAGAGGGTGCGGTGAACTCATCAGATTGGCCGTGCAGTGTAACACTACGGTTTCAGCTGGAGTACTCGGAAATCGGAAAGTTTGGATTCTAGTTGTGATTTGGTTCCAGGTCGGATAATAACTCCAGGTGGACTCATTCAAAATTTGAGAGAGAAGGGAGATGGGCCATGCGCAGGCGAATTGTTACCACTGTGGACGAGACATTAGTAAAGTTTAGAAGGGTAAGCGGCGAGGGAAACGGAGATGGGCAGCGAAGTGAAAGAACGGACGGAGACAGTCCACTGGGAGGTCCTCTCACATGCCGGCTAACACACAGAGCCGAGGCTCCCTGGAGCCGCTTTACTGACCGGATGTGACATTAGAAAAGGGTCGCCGAGTGGGACAGTTTCTCACAGCTTCTCATGCCTCACTCTCATCATCACACCATCTTTCTCAGTGTCAGATGAAGAACTTATCCTTCGTATTTAAGTTCTCAGACCACCCGTCTGTCCTCCTCACGGCTATAACATGTAATATTACCAGTAATGGTCTCTGCATCGCTGTAGGTGGCCGTGAACTCCTGGAGCGAAGCAGACAGACTTGTTTCACTGACGTACTCCTCCCCTTCCTCCTCGTCGCTGGCCAATCGAAGCCCCGGGTCGTGGAGCCGTGCTGTGTGAGGGGGCGGGGCAGAGGAGCGGGAACGGGTGTGTGGAGGCAACGTCTTCGGGTCCAGCTTGGCGCTGAGTGGTTACTGATTTTAAAAAACGACCAGCCATGGACGATAACCAAATTACATTGGTCTCGAGTGCACTACTGGACTGTTGCTCGGGACGTCCCAAGCCCGAGAGATGTGGGAGTTAAAAAAAAGAACCACCCACATAGACGTCCACTGGATTCACTGTAAACCTATGAAGAAAAAAGGGACACAGCATTACACACAATACATTACACACACATTTGATTTATTTTTTTAAAATCACAAGTTAGATTTTAAAAATTGCATGAATATATAGCGATTTACAGCGATATTCTAAAGTAAGTATTGAAAATTAACAGAATGCATCATAAGCTTAGATCCCCTTTCAGTAGTTTGATATGTGCAAACGTGCTCCTTTATTCCCAGAACATACAAAGGATTTCATTTGGACAACCTGCTCTCTTTCGCCTACTGACAATGGGGTAGCAGCAGCGTTCACAGATATGTGGAAGAGAAGCCAGTGCTGCTGAAGGGCTTTCATTGCATTCATTCATTCATTGTAATGGCCACCAGGGAGAGAAAGTGACCCTGCTTCACCCTTTTTACCTCAGTAAACATTATAAAGTTTATGAGCACAATCGCTAGTCCAAGTCTTCTGTAGTAGCATGATGTTTATTTAGTAAATGATTGAGAGTAAACTATTAGATAAAGCAGGTTATGCTTTAGGACGCGACAGGTTGCCAACACGACGTTTAGAACTTTGTGATGTGTCATCAGAACAAGAATTTGTCTGCTTAAAATGTTTTATTCAGTGTTTGGTTTTATTTATCTCCCCCCCGATACTTCTTTTGCCAAACAAACAAGAAAGCGACAGACAAAATACCAAACTGGAGGCTTCAAAGCGGCATTCAATAGACCAACTTGGGGTGTCACCCTCATCTGCACGACGGCTACCTGCTTCACATACAGAATGCGTGCCCAATTTAAAATGATTCATTATCATTACTGATTAATCAGCTGTTTTTTTGAGACAAAATACTGCTTCCTCTATTCCACGGTGATCTTATCTAAAACCTCAAAAGTTACCATACAAAGATGTATGATGAAAAAAAAGCAGCAAATCCTTTGCAGCACATCTAATGACGCATGTGATTGAGTTAAATAGCACAGAGTAGACAACGTAGCTGCATTAGTAGAATACTGTTGCCTTGAGTGACTACTAGAGGAACTTAGCTTGGTTTCTATTAATAGTCAACACACACACTTTAAAATCCCAGCAGGGTTTCTTCCGTTTCTCTACTTTTTTGTATTTTCTCTTCTACTTCCTTTGTACCATCTGCCCGTCTCTTGTAATAATCTCCACTCATCTTCCAAACCTCCTCTTAGTTATTGAGTCAGATCCTGGTGGAAAGGAAAATGAAGGTCACACAATTTCCATTATTTGGGAGTGAAGGACATCCAAACACTGTTGCTAATGACAACAAGCCATGTGGTCACAGCAGAACATATGACTGGCTGCAGTGAGTTGCTTCTGCGATACGTCAGGAGTCTTTCTGATGGGGGGGGGGGCGGCGGTTGGAACCGAATTGGGCTGCTATTTAAACATTTCAAACTCCATTCAGAATCACCAGAAGCCACTAATATCGAGGATTGGTACTTGCAGCTCTTTAAAACACAATCACTACAATGCCAATAATGCTGACCAAACCACTGTTTTGCCAAGTTCAACAGTACCCGGATCAACAGTACCAGCTTGTATTCCCGCCCTGTGCCGTCCTCCAGCCGGGCTCACAGTGACGAAGGACTCAATTCATTTCCTGGGAATACCGTGTGGTTTGAAACATTCTTTCTAGTTTTCTTTTTTGGTTCAGTGAATGTTCATTTTTTAAACATTTCACATGCAGTGACATTAGTCTTGCCCGTCAAGTTGTTTCTGGTCCTCAGTCAAGTTGAGAATTTAACACTTTTCATTTTGTCCACTGATCAATCTCCATTAATCCACAGCAATCTTTAAGTCTGTAGCAGTTCATCCCAGGTTAGTCAGTTAGTCAGTAACGGACAGCAACATTATGGGTATAAATCCTTCAGCCTGCTGGGACGTAACCGTTTGTTGCCAGTAAGATGTCAATCATGGGTGCTTTGACAGTCAATGTATTAATCCATTAGGCCTCATTTAGCGCTGTCTGAGTGCTGAGTTTTGTCCTTGCTAGAGGGGATTTCCTTACTTTCAATAGCTGTTCAGCTGTAATGTTGTTCAATACAAATATTTTCTGGCTAATGGGTTATAGAGCAACACACTGATGGATATCGATGCCCAGTTGTAATCTGCTTTGCTATACAGCCTAAACAGCTCCCCTGGATGCTCTTTGCACTGGCATTCTAAGGTCAGGACGAGTCGCCAATCAGGTTCATCTGCCCTGAGAAACCGGTCCGAGCCTTGGTGACAGATTAGCGATGCGCTCCATATTACCGCTTGGTAATTAGAGATCCTAACATACAAAAGAATATCCTGCTATAAACGTATAGCTATTAGAAGCTGGCAGAGATCAGGAGGGTAGAGTAAACATTGGTTTCTATGGAAAACTGCAATGTCAAGTGTCAACATTCTCCTGTGTACAGAAAGGACAAAATTACACAGAAGCCGTGCATAGTAAAAAGGAGGAGGTGCAGGTACTGTTTGATTAAATGTTAAATGCCCCACCGTGGCTGTTCAGCCTGAACTCAAACGTGTCTCTAAATATTCCCTCTAGCAATATTGCGTTTTTTTGCGATTTTCATTTTATCCCCCCATCTTCTCTCTCTAAATCTGATTATTTACGGGGTCGTCGTGGCCCATGGGTAGAGAGGGTGCATTGGGAAGCACAAGGTTGGTGGTTTGAGTCCTGGCTCTTGGTGTCCCTGAGCAAGGCACCTAAACCCCTAATTGCTCCCTGGGAAAAATGTAAAAAGCCATGGGTTAAAAATGTAATATAAGTCTCTTTGGATAAAAAGCATCCGCTAAATGACCTGTTATGTAATGTAATGTACCTATTGTCATCCTTATTATTAGTTACAATGATGCTAAAGTGACAGAGAAAAGAATATGTTATGCAACAGCTCTAGCGTGTTGAATTAACCACTAAATAGCTTATGATTATCAACATGTACTGCATGTGAGCCGGGCAGCCAGGCTCCTTTATCCCACAAACACGCACTTTTATTGTAAATACTCCAATGTATACAAGTCAAGTTTGATTCTGCGGTACTGATGTCACATTACAACCCCAGGGTGGTGTTACGACGTAAGGATGTCCAGCTATGGGTTGATGAGTTGAACTTAAAACCAGCACAGAAAAACTGCTGCTCGAAGAACCGATAAAAAGCGATTGTATCATTGTAAACAAATATTATTTGTGTAAATATTTGATATACAGTGCATTTACTTTTTTGCGTTTTAGTCCCCCTACTCAGTTCAACTATATTAAATCTTGATTATAGTCATATAACTGACCTTCTCTCTCCTGCCAAGGTAATCTCTGAAGCATTTGAAATTGAACTTTGCGATGTGATTGGTTCATAGGGTGCAAAGTAGTAATTAGACAAAAAGAAAAGGCATTCAAGAGAAACGTTTTATGTTTCTAGGTATATTCCTAAATTCCTCCATCTCACTTGAGTTCTTTTAAAAATGCACATGGAAGTTCTTTGTTTTCCTAATAAAGACATAGTCATTTGGACATGCCTTCACAGGAAGGAGTGACAAAGAGGAAGAAAAAGAGAGAAGTTAAGGAGATGAGAAGAAGGAACTGATTGTACTAAAGTCCAACAAGTCAGACGATCGGTCGAAGGAAGACGGGCGTACTTCATCCTTCTTTGTTGAAGATAGAAAAAAAAAGTGTTTACAAAATAAAGTGAAAGTGCTGACGAATGTGCATGTGCCAAAGCACAGCTTGTTTCCAAAGCTTTGCTGATAAGACCGTAAAGAGGAAAACACAGAGGTGGTTTTCAAACATGTAAGAATAACGGGATAAAAAATAAACCTTACAATCACATTAAGTATCTGAAATCGAATTGAAAAAGCAGCAATTTAAATTGTCTTGTGCACAAAGCTCCATCTGTCTAACATGTCTTGTGCGTTTATTAGTTATATAGTAGCATTTGTCATGTTATTATCTTACAAATTCAATCTAATAAATATGTATTGTGTCTAATACATTTACCTTGTGTAATGATACAACGGAACTATGACTATAGAAGTGCTAAGAAACTTGCCAGCGCCAAAATATGCCAAGGGACATTCATGAGTAATATTATTATTTTTTAAGGGGCCCTTAGCTGAAAATCAACAGGGAACCTGCACATTAAAGATATACAGGTTGGTCCTAGTCTGACAGTCTTAAGCGCGATTCACTATAACATCTAGTCCACATTTCACACAGCTGCATCACTTTGCCTCAGTTCGCTGAACTGTAACGCTGACGCTTAAAATAACTCAGCAAATTTACAAGCTTTACTTAACTTCAAACAGTTGAATTACATTCACTTACTTATACGCCGCATCATAAATACTTTGTTAATGTTTTTCTTGTGTTCCAAATCGGATGCTATGAAATAGCCCACCAGTTGTGAGCCGTATATTGACTGACTTTGACTTAACTAATTTGGACAGGTTACAGGATTGGGGCAGTTGCATGTTGTGTACATGATGAGTAACCATGCATTTTATATGATCCATAAATCTACACCAGATCCATTTGAAGACCTAAATGTGGTGTGTGTGTGTGTATATATAAATATTGATTAGAATGCATTCTTATTTCTGCTCAAAGTGTTAATCTTTGTTGTGTTGTTCCCAAAATTCAACCCATAACTCAAAGAGCTGCAAATCCATAAAACTACTCTACAGTAATAATGTGCTGTAAAGGAACTTTAAGGGCCTCATTCAGACACAAAAAGGCAACCTTTGACTTTTTCAGTCCGTTCATAAGATCTCTACCATCCCCCTTGGTCATCAGCTCCAGCACACTAACATGAAAGTCTGTTTTAGAGCACGTTATAGAATTTAATTCCAGAATAAATGAAAGCTGATGAGTTTTTAGAGGCCATAGAATGTGTGTGTGTGTGTGGGGGGGGGGGGGGCGGCATCTGTCAGCGCTCTGTCTGTCTGTGGGACATTCGAGCTGTCCTTTCAGGTCCAGCTTCTGAACACTCTGAGAAGTGTGTGTTTCCCCTGAGGCCTTCTGTCTCTGTGTGTGTGTGTGTTTGTGTGTGCGAGCAGTGAGACGGGACACAGGCCCTCCACATATCATGTGCTGTTATCTGGCAAAGCCATATATATATATATATATATATATATATATATATATATATATATATATATATATATATATATATATATATATATATATACACACACACACACACACACACACACACACTTTTATGTTTTAATATTAGATTAATGAAGATTCAATATGACATAATAGAAAGAAAACGGAAAACAGATTGCATGAAGAGAAAATGGGCAACCAAAAAAAAAAAAAGGCGTGAATGCATCAGAACCGCTTTCTCTGGCTTGTGTCAGTTTTCCCTCTGCTGAACGTGCACTTACTTACAAAACGGGAAAACTTTTAAAAAGACAGCAGGGAACAGAAGAATGATTCACGCGATGCTCCGGCCGATCGCTCCGACCATTAATAGCAAACCAGTGAAGATGTGTTCACGGTCTCCGGGACGTAACAGTTACGTTAGTCGTGATAATCAGTCGGATTGATTGCATCACTTGACTCAATGAATGGAGGCAGACGGTGGGACAGGATTAGGCCCGGCTCAATCTAAAAGCTATCAATCGTGTTAAAATATGCCCGGCGGCCGCAGGGACAAACTCACCGGGCTCAACTTGTTAAGACCCGGGAGTCGCACCGAGCAAAGGTGCGCTTAAAACGAATTAAAACCGACAAGGAAAAGGCGGCGTGTTGAACGACAGAGCGTTGGTCGAGTAACCGTTACATCGTCACCAAACCCTCCACCTGCTGCTGTGAACGATTATCAAACTTTAAACCCGCGGCACGAAGACTTCAGCGAACCCCCCCCCCCCCCCCCAAAGAAAAAACTTCTTACCGCTTGTATAGTAGATTGCGCAGACTTCACCGAAGAGTCAGAATAATCCGGTAAATCTCCGTTAGGCGCCTTGACAAAGTGCTGGAGAACCTAGAAGATGCTTAACCGGAACCCCGACCCGAACACAGGCGCTCGGTATCAATGGCTACGCACTACCAAACCACCCGACGTCTCAAGTGACGTCACCACCGACCATGCGGAGCAACCCCCGCGCGCACCCCACCGCGCGCGCACACACACACACACACACACACACAGCACTTCCACTCAAACCGGTATCAGGTAATCAACGACCCGAACATCCAGCCGAGTCCTGCAGATGTAGTTCGGAGCGACATGCTGCGCCCGCTCGCTTCACTTTGGTGGCTTCTGTTCGGGCGGTTTCCTTCGCAGGGGGGCTGAGTAGAGCTTTATGAAGACACAGCTGCTGTGTCTTCATAAAGCAGAGTGGAGTCAAATACAAGAAATATGTTTGAACATCCGGGGTGAGGAATTTCAGAATAAATTGCATGTGTTGCTTGGCTGTTATATTTTGAGTTTGCTGTTCTACTCACAACACATGACATGAGTTTGACACTTTCTTTGATAAATACCGTAGGCACTAGTTTGTGAACTGTCTGATCGTGTGTACAGATGGTGATGATGGTCATGATGGTGGGAGGAAAGCTTTTTGATCATGGATACAGTGTAAGATATTTCCAATTTTGACATTATCTGTGTCAGTCGCTGTAGTCTGGCTGTCATTCAAACAAATGTAATGGAACAGAAGACAATACAATACAGGCCATGAGTTTATTATGTATTCCTTTCGACTCTGGTTATGATACATTTTGGATTGTGGCAGATGATGGTCACATAAAAAAGACTACTTGTATGTAGACTATACAATGTTCTATTAGAACATTGAATGGATTATTTAATTGTTTATATTTGCATTAGGACCTTTATTTTGTAGGGCAAAAAAGAACACTTAAGAAATGGTGCTATTGGTATCTTTAGTTAATCTGCAAAATATTAAATTTCATCCGATGAGGAGATTTCCACGATCTCTATGAAACATAGCGGCGGTTGAGGAATAGTTGAGCATTTATGTTTTTTTCCACTTTGTACTTTTATTCCAACATTTTCAGTCAAATATTCTACTCTCAATTGTTTGATGAATTAAGTTACAGCTTTGTAAATCTTTATAATTATCATGTTTATAGCTCACAAATTTGAAAACACTCCAGCACTTTTCCTTGTGGTTGATTCTTGTGTTCTACTTTTGAAAAAAGTTGTCATCAGACAACAGTAAAGTTATAGTTTTTTAGCATAGGAGAGCAGCATAAGGCAGTCCTAGGAGTTATTATATTATGTTCTTTGTTGGCCTGTCTTGTTAGCAAACTAAATATCAAACAAAAGGACAATCCGCTCTCCTGCTGAGTAAAAATAAAAAAAAACTGGCGGTGCATCAGTGGCCTTTTGACACAAGTTGTTTATTGATCTCAAGGACAAATGGACATAAAAAACTATATCTCGCCCCAGGGAATGCTGGTCCTATATGCCATGATAATGCAAGACACTTTGGAAGTATCTTTGAAGAATTCATAATTTTTCACCAGAGTCTTTTGCTCACAATATTCTCAACTGCTTTCCCAATTAAGAGGAAACATCTTCTGTGGTTAGCATATACAGTAGAGTAGAGTAGAAAAGGTTTGATTCCATATTCAGAAATAATTCACGTGACAAGAGGATAAGCGAGTGATGGGCAAGATAGGGCAGGATCTATAGAGAAACTGTCCAAAAATTTAGAAAAATGATAAGATAGGCAGAGCAAAAGATATTTGCATTTTGAGGGACAGTGTTTGCAACGATTACATCTTTTTGCCGACCGTAAGTCAAAATGTAGTTATTATTTTAGTGTTATGTACTGCTCGCATGATGTAGTCAGCATTGGAGGACGGGTTGCTCTGCACTCAAGGGGAACGTTTTGTCAACATAGCCCATGGTGGAGGGTACATAGGGCACTCAGCGCAGACTATTGCTTCCGAACAGGTTAATCAATACCGTAAAATAACTTTCGACTTTTACCAAATGGAGTAATTTCGATTGCAATTGTAGCTGTATTCCCTACGCTTGACCATGCGGTGTCTTTTGTTGGGACTCTTGTATCCTAGCAACGTAGGAATAGACCACGTTGAGGGGGTGTAGGCAAAAGTAACACCCTTTACAATACAACTGACCCGTATTTTGAATCGCATGTTCGTACAAATACTTCATAAACATAATTCACCTCTTTCAACGCTTTACTTATGCATCCAATTACTTGGGTTTTAGTTTACTTTAGTTTTAAAAAATCCGGACATCCCTCTTCCAGTTGGAATTGTACCCATCCGGGCACTTCTCGCTTCCGCTAACAAACAGCGGGACGTTGAAGAAGTAAGTTCTAAAGTAAGGCTGGATCTATAGTGACGACGTTTTTTTAAATTTCTGTGTGTAGTTGAATGATGTTTCCATTTACTAACGTTACTCTTTAGGTGTTAAAGTTAACGACTACCTTGTCATGAGCGAAGAAATATGCCTGTTCATTTGAATATTTAATGTTAACACTTAACGTTAGCTGTTGCAAGACCTCATTCAACACTAGCCAGCCGTTAGCCTCTAACTTGATAGTTTAGGTAACGCTAAATACGCTATTATTCTCTAACTATCGTTAAAATGAACCACATATATCTACCATGCCCATTTAATATAAACTATACAAGCGTAAACGTTACATGTTGTAGCTGGCTGACACTATTTTGTCACAGGTCTCCCACACAAATCACGCAGTACGAGCCAAACAGGTGTTCTGAAGCTAATTAACCGTTATTGAAGTCATCATTCAACGTTAAGTAGCCATTTTGTAGCATAGCTTGCGTTAGTTGTTAAAATAATGATTATGCAAAATGCAATTTCCTCACACGTCAAAGAGGACCAATATCTAGATTTTGAGAAAATGACCATATTTAATTAATGTTATATCTATAAATTTGTCTGACAAAAATTAATTCTTGACAGAATTTTGATATCATGACCAGAAATGTAACTTACCTGGTTGTGTGTTATTTGGCGTTAGCCATTTAAAACCATTTAAATGACAAATCGAATAATTTTATCGGTCAAGGAACTTAATTACAGTCCGTAAATAATTTTACGGACTGTAATTATTAGAATAGTTTTCAAATTTTCTGTATCTTCTGCTAGAGTGGATATCATTGCAGCCAATGCACAGCATTGATGACAAAGTTTGTTTGGTTTTGTGTCTGATACTTCTCTGCCTCCTTTCCTCGTTGATGAGAAACCCTACTCCCTCAATGTCTTAAAACTTCTAAAGTTAATGATTAAGACTTAATACTTTTCATACCTTCTCCACAGCAAATGGAGAACTTCATCCTGTATGAAGAACTTGGGACAGGCACTAGCTCTGTTGTCTATAAGGGAAGAAGGAAAGGCTATCTCAACTATGTAGCCATCATCTGCGCCGACAAAGCCAAGAGACCTGAGATCACCAACCATGTAGGATAGTTCTTACAACTCTATGAACATATCATGACACCTGTGCGATTATCACGTTTTTTGTTAGTTCATAACTTTTAGTATAGTTGTATTATAAAACCTTAAGAGGCAAATACATCTCCAAACATTCCTGACTCATCACATGGGTGGTAATTATTTTAGGGAGAATTCTGCTTATAAGCATCTCGATAACTTGCCATTTACTTACGTCTTTTTTTTTGTACCCTTCCAGGTACGTCTGAGTCATGATCTGGATCATCCAAACATAGTATGTTTCTACGAGTGGTATGAGACAAGTAACCACCTCTGGTTGGTGGTGGAGCTCTGTACAGGTTGGTAATTAATTCTCCTGACAAAAAGTCACGCACCATTACTGCTGATTTTCAGCTATGTGGAGCAAGAAATGCCCTTTTCCGCAGCTTACAACTGATAGTATTTAATGATTAGTATTGTATTCTTGTTTATATGATTAATGCCAGAAATTCAATTTCATGTTCAGAAAATTAACACATTCTTTACCCAGATTGGATTGTGGGTCTTTAAAACAGTCTTTCTCTATATATTTCATGGTTTTTCTCATATTTGTTTTCTTTTTACACTACATCTACCAGGTGGTTCCCTGGAGTCTATAATTGGTCAAGATGGATGCCTGTCAGAAGATGTGGTTAGAAGCTTTGGATGGGACTTGGTCCAAGGACTAAAATACATCCATCGATTAGGAATCATTTTCTCTGACTTGACTCCTGCTAAGGTTTGTATATACATTCACGTGTATGCAGGACTAACGAGAAGAACAGCAACATTATGATTATTAGCTCAATAAAGTAACCCTCCCTCTGTCGCCCATAGATCTTACTGGATGGCAGTGGCACTCTGAAGTTTGGTAACTTCGGTCTGTCCAAGGCAGATGGAGAGAAACAGGAGGATTTCTTCTCCTTGATGGGTACATCTGATGAGGCAGGGGAAGAAGATAGAAAGGGGAACTTTTACAACACAAGAAAAAGATTAAATGGTGAGATATTACATTTTCATTAAATCCTGTTGGTTCCTAATATAGCTTAATGTTGATTGCTCGTAGATTAGCCAGGAGGAGTCAAAGAGAAGTGTAATGTATGATAGCCTACTGATCAAAAGAAGTCAACTTTAATCCGTAATTTAATAACTTTATTTATTTATATAGCACCTTTCAAAAATGGAATTCACCAAGGGGTGTTGGCAGCCCAAAGCAAGGCAATAAAACAACAGAAAGCTCAACAGTGAGGCCCAACAAATTACAATAAAAATAGTGAGTTAAACCCTTACAACAGTATAATAGATGAAGAAATAAATCCAGTAGATATGAAGAGAATGCACTAAAATAGCAATAAAATGATAAAATAATCATAGCTAAAATAAAAGACCAACATCACAGAAATCTGTAAAAATTAATTGTAAAAAAAAGGGTTTTTAATTGATTGTTGACCACAATTTACTAACTAATGACAGAAAATATAAAAGCGGATAAGATTTACAGTTTCACTAAAACTCAACATCAAAACATTCAATTTTAGTAGTAGAGATGTCTTCTTTTAATATTTTTTTGTGTTTACTAATTTCTCTACAATTGCATGTTTTCAGGACTTCCTATTTACAGAGCTCCAGAGGTTCTGCAGGGATCAGAAACCAATATGAGCTCTGACCTCTGGGCTCTCGGTTGTACACTCTACTACATGTTTGCTGGTACACACAAACACACACACACACACATTTACATACAGCCCTAGCAGGAAACACTGTATAAAGTAAAGTGCATCATGTGAATTAATTGAATGTGTTTTCCTGATGTGCATTTTTTCACAAAC
This sequence comes from Gasterosteus aculeatus, assembly GCF_964276395.1. Lineage (NCBI taxonomy): Eukaryota > Metazoa > Chordata > Actinopteri > Perciformes > Gasterosteidae > Gasterosteus > Gasterosteus aculeatus. The sequence continues at coordinate 14,813,805 of NC_135707.1, read as the reverse complement.
ATAATAAGCATACATATATTTATGACTTAACCCATTAACGTATATTTTTATTCTCAGGTAAACCTCCGTTCTATTCTGAGAGCTACACTGAAATTACCGAGATGATCTTACATCAGGAACCACCACCGCCCAGACAGACAGGTGATGCAGATCCACACACACTGGCACACAGACTCACACATAGATGTGATGTTTGAAATAAATATCTTTATCACTTTTCTTCTGTTGTTCGTTACAGTGCCTTCGGCCAGTCCTCCCAGTGTGGACTTCCTGAATCTCCTGAAAGGCTTGCTCAACAAAAACCCTGATAAGCGGTCAGGTTCTCTCATGACCAGAATTAAACAAAAAATATCAAATAGCATTGTATCTCGTTGTCACAAAACAATCTGTTAAAAATATGTTTTATTAAAAAGGCTAGTTAGTCTAGTTTAAATAAAGATGGACCGCTTGAGAGCTTCTAAAGTAAAATGGACTTAATTTTAACATTGAATTACTTAAGATACATCAGACTGTGCGTCACTTTTTTGTTTTATTATCAAAAATCTCTGTGTACGTATTTTGTGAAAGCACTGATTGTAAATCCTTCAATATCATCCAATATTGAAATTGAGGTATTAGATAAAAAATACTGTGTTATTGTTTAATTCTCTCCATATTGCCTGACCCTTTTTTAATTTGATAGTTTTACCTTTTTTTGTTAATTAGGATGAACTGGGATGAGTTGTGTGAGCACCCTTTCTGGACACCAATACTAATGGAGGAAAAAGGAGAAGAAGAAGAGGAAGAAGAAGGAGAAGAGGAGGAGGAGGAGGAGGAGGAGGAGGAGGGTGAAGGAAGGGACCAAGAGGAAATACATAGCTGTGCGGGGGTCATTAAAGCTAAATTGAGGTGGGTTGAAATATTTATATTTATTTACCAGCTCCTTCAGAATTCAACGAATATGTTTTTTCAGTCATTTTACTCGTTTTAGATTTGCTTGGTGAAAGTGGAAATGCACACACTATTGGTAGATATAGAGGTCAAAGCCTTGTTCAAGCCCAGTCTACTTTGATCCCCGAGCAAGGCAACACAGTTTAAAATACCCCTCAACGTGATGCAATAGTATTTTACAGCAACAAACCAACAAGCTTGCAGAATCACCATATTTAATCAAATACGAGTATTTTTGGTTAATGTTTATTTTTTCCATAACTCAACAGATACACAAGGATCCCTGACCTTTTCCCTCCAGGACATGCAGACAAGCTTTCCAACAGTCAGCCACCTTCTAGGATCTCAGAGAAAGAAATAAATCTCAAGAAATTAATTTCATCACAGACAACAATTGCTTCAATTTACGGCCCATCTGACAGAAAGAATGATTGCCAACAAGCTCTCCGACACAACACATGTGGAGGTTCAAGGAACATCCAGGGCTTGGATAGGGAGATGGAGCTGGAGAAGGAGAAAGGAGGAGGTGGGGTGGCAAAGACAGAAGATGACTCCAAGATAACTGGGGCCAAGCAGATGTGCCACACACTGCCGCCCAATAAGTCGTTAATGCTTGGTAAGACATTCTTACAATTGCAGTTGTTTGAAGACGTCTTCAGTAATCTGGTTGTCGCATTTTTGTCTGCCCATTTTCTTCCTCTCATCTGCAAACATTAGACATTTCCCAGTCGGCTGTAATTGCTATTGTGCTAATCTCTTTTCTGATTAAAACGCAATCTATATCTTCTGCCTGTGTGGCCTTTACAGGGCAAATGTGATGTGTCACACAGACATATTGTACCCTGTACAATCTGATTTTGTATCTTTTGTGCTTCTTCCTCCAGATAATGTATCAGAGCTCAAGCCAAAGAGTGGTGTGGATGAGGACAATAGCGAATCCATTTTTCTGATCAGGTATTCAGTTTCTTTCTATTTGCTGTCCTGTGCACCTGTTTTGCCCCAGTCACACCCTAACCAGTTATCACAGTGCTGTCAATCCATATTACACAGTCGGTTAATTGATTTCCTTGTTAATTTCTCCATTCTTAAAGTATGTAAATTTCAAAAGTCTTACACAAATTATTATTTATCCTCCATCCGCACACACTCTGGTATTAAACACACGCATCAGGAAAGTACAGCAGATTGATTGTACCAAGGAGGTCGACGGGGGGCTGGAGTCAATCCCAGTTAGCATCTGGCGTCACTGGACTGGCGACCAGTCAATGGCAGGGCTAACATAGAGACATAGACGACTGTGCCAACGACCATACCACCCTTTGTTGAAGCATCATTTTAAAATATGCTACTCGCATATCTATTGTTATAATACTATGCTCTACCAATTGATGTAGAGATCAGCCTCATGCAACTATTTTCCTGTTTCCTGTTGTTTGTCCTGTGCTGGCTCTCGAACCACCTCAAGGAGAAGCTGCAGTATCTCAGACTCTCCAAACCAGACCCATGCACCTCAGGTTACTGCCACCATATACTCATTTGCAAGAATTTGTAAAAAGCCAGAGTGTTTTGTCACTATGTCTCAACCGAATCACATTATTGATGTTTATTTTTGTTGGTTTTTCTTCTGAAGACTGGAATATATTAACTTTTAGGTCAAACCTCTTCATCCATTTGCTGGTGAGCTTGGTGAATAGTTCTCTCCTGTTGAGGTTGACTCTCCTCTTTTTTCTACAACCTCTTCCTAGGCTGCGACTGGTACTGACTTCACGTCCTCTTTGAAAGCTCTTCTCCACACTGACTCTGATCTGACTGTCACCCAAATCATGGACAACCCCAAGGTATAGCGATACATTATTATTGGACACAAGCCCTTTAAGGCTAAAGGGTGTAAAATGCAATCTGACCTTTTAATCATCTGCAGTTGCTTCATTGGGAGGAGGAGCCCCTCCTTATAACCTCTTCTCACAGTCAAATTGTGGATGGATGGGAATTGTGCTGTGAAAATCACTCAATGGGTCACTCTGTGCTGTTCTGTCTTATCAGATTCTTAAGAGTCCTCCAGTGCGTTTTGATACCAAAACCCTTTGTGTACCAGCATATTCAGGTACTGATCTTCATTTGTTTTTTGGGTCAAATGATATTTTGTTCTATATAAAGTACCCAGTATTTGGTAATTTTCCCAAAAGCGCTTTTCTTCGCTCCCTTTCTCCAGTTGAGAAGCTGCAGTCCCTCAGTGATGAAGAGTGGACGGTCTTCCTCTACCAGCTTTGTTCATCCCTTGAACAGAGTGCATCTACTGCTCCTCCTCCCCTTCCTCCACCTCCTCCTCCTCACTCCACAACCAATCGCTCCAGGCTCAACCTGCTGTGTTACCTCTGCTGTGTAGTTGGCCATAAAGTTATTGCTAACAGGCTGATGAACTCACCACTGGTAGGACAACATGTATTTAGATCAGATCCATGTTGAAACATTGATGCATGCCTATTTGCTACACAATTATTTAAGGCTAAGACACAAAATTACTAGGAATTTATCTCTGATAAAACACCTGATTAACTCTAAAAAGATTTTGTGAGCTCGACTACTTTCACAATATTTTAGAACTCTAAAAATGTTTAACTCAAGCTTTTATAAAATATTCAAATGCTATAATATATAACATGTCTTCTTAGTGACTGGGTTCTTATTGTTGGATTTTTTTTCTTTATTTCTGGATCTCTCTCTAATCTCCACCCACCTTCATTCTTCCAGCTTCCAGTATTGACCCAGCAATTACGACAATCTTCGAACTGGGATGTGTAAGTACATTTCATGACAGGGATTAAAAATCATTTTAGATAGTCCTGTGATGGCATCAACAGAAAATCCCGTTTTATGAATTCATTTTCTATTATTAATTTTCTAACAAAAAACAAAAAACATTTTCCAGACGGAGCAAGGTTCTCAGAACAATTGGTCTGCTGGCTGTGCATTGTACTGATTTGAAAGAGGACAGTCCTGTTTCTGAGGTGTGTAACACAAACACACACCCACACACAGATACAATTTTACTTTCTATATTTTAACCAATGCAACCTCCTGTGTAAATGGATGATAGTTAGAATGAGGAGAGATAGTATATTCTATCCAGCTACAGAAGCCCACGTGCAGTACCGGTTCACACCCTCAGGTGACAGTACATACCAGCAGAGGTACAGAATGTATTACTGCACAATAATGCACGAGTACAGAAAACATTTACGCAGCAAAATGCAAAACTGCATGATGCACCATGCATAGATGTTTCTTTATTTACAATAAGTGTTTAATGTTGTTGAACACTTCAATGCATTTTGATTAATTTCATAAAAAGGTTTTTTTTGACTTGTCCTGCTGCTTATGTTCTTTTTAGGGGCATATCCCCCATAATTTAAACTTCCAGTCCAACATGTGGGAGAATCTCTCCTAACACAAGAAGAAGATGGAAAGACCAACATGATTTGTCTACACTAACGTTATAGTACTAGTGTGTACCAGCAGGGGGCATTCAAACTCTACAAGACAACACAACTTTTATTAGATCCTGAGACACTAAAAACCTTATGACTGTTTCTCCATCGCTCCCTCACACACACACACACACACACGCTAATTCATACAAAATATTTGAAGAACATTGTAGTGTAAAGGATCATAAACTAATTGATTTATGTTATTGCTAATTTGACAACTGGAGGTGTTTGTAATGCTAGTGTAACTGCTCACTATTGAGGCATCAATAACATTCATAGTTATTGTAATGATACAAGTGAAACTCTTCTACAAATCTATATTGTTTATTTGGTATACCTTGCCAAAAAAAACAATTGTCAGGGCAATTTTATTCATACAACCCAGTATAATAAATCACAAATTCGCTCCAACGAACATGACAATCTTTACAGCATATAACACCCTCCTTTCTTCCACAATCCACAATTTGTAGAAAAAAAGTCCCCTAAACACCCTTTGGTGGTGGAGTTGAGAAACCTTATCACACTACACCATGAGCCCCCTTGAGGCAAATTTGTGATATTTGGTTTTAGTTAATTACATTCACTTGAATAATAGTTTGACTGCATTAGTTTGATGTAGGTGTACCTAATAATTTGGCAAATGAAAGTATTTTCCTATACAGTAACAAACATACAATTCAAATACTTTACTGAGTGCCCCTACGCATGTTTAAACCAAGCGGTGTTACTAACCCTAACCCCCTGATATAAAAGCACTTCTGTTTGCTGGTGAGATGTGGAGCCTCCCCCTTATTTGATATTTTCATCCATAACAGAATTAAACACCTATTCGTGTCCCTCTACTTTCTTTCTTGCCTCGTCTGCTCGATGCCATCTATTCCTATTGATCCATTCCGGCTATGCTTTTTCTGGTCCCACATCCACACTCTTTCTTGATTTGTCTTTTTATTTCCCGTCTTTACTTGTTTCAACACTTCTGCTACTGAGTCGTCGCAGTAATTTACAAAATGGCCGACCATGGCATAGCAGGGTTTTTCTCCGATGCGCTTGTTGTTAAAGACAAATAGCGGAACATTTTTTCCGCTACTGTCCGTGGCTCCCTGCAGCTAACCTAGGATGACAAATTGTTAAGAAAAGAATAAAGCTGTTCATTTGTGTGTGCGTGTGTCAGTCAGTTGTTGTTTCTGACTGTGTGCATCTATAGACTGCAAAGGTTTTCCTATTTGTGTGTGTGTGTGTGTGTGTGTGTATTGGCAGCCTCTGTTTTAGTGTGTATTCTGTCAGATGACCAATACAACAGCACATACTTTTATTTCCGTGTGTGTGTGTGTGTGTGTGTGTGTGTGTGTGTGTGTGTGTGTGTGTGTGTGTGTGTGTGTGTGTGTGTTGTCTCAGCAGGGGTTCTCCTGCTGCAGTCCTACTGATTGGAGTGTCAGGGCTGGGCTTAGTTACCATGGTAACTGCTATATGCTTCGAAACCCCCCCACCCTCGCTCCCAAACACAGACGCACGCACACCTCTGACTCTTTCTGTCTCACTCTTCTCTTTCTGTCTGACTCATATCGTCTTTGTCCCTCACTCTCTCTCCTCACATAGATTAAAGGAGAATAAAATGTTCTGAGTCAACGCTTTCAAAACCAACTAAACATCATTTTCCCATTCACTTTTCTCCAACAAAGTTTTCTGTGGCCAGTAAAGTGTCCACTGTGCCAGGTGTTTCATGGGATATAGAGTCTTAAAGTCAACAACAGTCTCAGGGAACACACCCTCAGAGCATTGGGTAAAGGAAGACACTAGTGTGGCATTTGTGAATATTGCAAGGGGTATATGACAACCACTGAGTTGTGTGCACATCTGTAACTAATAGATTTTGATGAAGACCATCCAAAACCTTCACTGTAGTATAGATACGGTCAAACAGAAAATACAGCATTATTATTTGAACACTAATAATGAACCAACCTGTTCATTCTCTACACATCTGTCCCAAGTGGAGATATACTTTTACTGCTCATCTTTGCCAGACTTCTTGGTGTTGTATTGGATGTATTTTTAACCTCAATCCAACTTTATGGATACAGTTACTGCCTCTTAATTAAGTTAAGTGTGTGTTTCCTTACGTGGATTTGCTTGTGCTTGTGATTGAGGGAGTGTTGATACTGAATAAATGATGATGTGTTCTAGGAGGGAATATGTAGATTTGTGTGTGTGTGTGTGTGTGTGTGTGTGTTTATGCTTGCTTTTCCACTCCGCTCATTGCACAGCGGTGCCTTTCAATACTTTGCCTGAGAGCAGCTGCGACACCAGTTTCAAACCAGCCCCAGAATCTCAGCAATGCACTTTATCTTATTAGCGGCTATAGCTCAGTAAAGGAGTGAGGGAGAAGAACAGGGAGCAATAATGTGAGTACGAGGCAGAAAAACAAGTTTCTTTTTCAGCACACATGTACCATTCACATACTTTTGGCTAGATAGGACAAAACACTTCAAATAAGGTCAACTATAAAAAAGTTCTCTTAAGTTTATCTGCAATATTGTTCAGACGCACTCAGGATTCCAGTGTTCCATGCTCAGTGAAGGCCCCGCATTACGATACACTACGATTCTTGGGCAGAAATAAAAGGAAAGAATAACTCTTTTGGGGAAGATATGTTGAGAAAGTACAAGACAGACAGACTGTGAGAGGTAGAGAGACACAGTGAAAGCAAGCAAGGGGGAGATTAAGAAGATGTTTGAAAGATGTCATGTACATACATTTATGGCGCATTCAAGGAGGACAGAAAGAGAACAATATAGAAGGGTGAAAAACAATAAGGAAGGAAAGACGGACCGGGAACAGAGAGTGATGGAAAAAGAAAAGTGTAGAAGACCGAGAGAGATGGAGGAGTGGAGTAGAACTTCCATCTCATCACAGAGGGGGGGAGCTGGCAGTGATTCTAATGCCAGGGAGCTGTCAGCCGTCAAGGCTGTCTGCATATACTTAACTGTGTGTGTGCGTGTGCGTGCGTGCGCAATTCTCGTAGCTGCATATGATTGCACTTATGTGTGTGCATATACTTGGTGCTTTTAAAAGACTTGTTTGTGTATGGATGTATTTGTATGTGTCCCTTAGCATGGATTTCGGTTTATTTGTGTTTTTGCTCTTCAGCTATTAATTTTTTAAATGTCCCATTAGCCTGAAAGATTGGAACTGGAATTATATATTACAAAGAATAAAATATATATCTTGCCCTGCGAGCAATTGGTTTGATTTGGAGATTACCCCAAAAAGTTGTAATTGCATATTTGCAATCGTATATTAAATATAATGAATTTGCAGAAGTTTATCTCATTGTTTAACTTTCCATGTCCTGTTTTCTATTCTGAGGCCACATATTAAATAATTGTGCCTTTTTGGCAAATCATAACTGACAGTTTAATTTGTTCAATTTAATTGCTGGTAAATGTTTCTGCCATAAATTTTTGTTTTATAGAACAGGAAGTTTAGCATTGTTTATTATTGCATTGGATTTTGCAACAATAAAAAAAACAAGGCTCTTAATACTATACATATTGTCTTTTTCCAGACTGTGTCTGCACTGACTGACCTGTTGAGAGAGAACCTGAGGAATAGCAAAATAAAGCAGTTCCTGCTGCCACCACTCGGGGAGATCCTCCACCTCATCGCCTCTCAGGTAGATTCTGTCTCTTCATATTTGTCTTTTTATATTTCTTTGATGCAAAGGCACTGCAGGTGATTGATCTAAAGGGAACATTTGAATGCATCCAAACACATGCTCACATGGACACACAAGGCAGACATTTGCAATAGTTCCATGGCTGACATAAATATTTATTTTTAAAGGTTATAGTTCCCAACCACCTGACTGTGGTTGGGAAATTAAACAAGTTGCATGATTCAGCTAAATTCAGAGATTTGAAGAGAAGAAAGGAAACCACTAATGCTATTGTTGTGACCTATGTGCATTTGTTTAAACCGAAAAGAAATACAGCATATATTTTTATTATGGCTTTGAAAACACACATTTAATAAATAATGTGATATTTCGTAGTTTTAAGTTTTCTTAAAAAATGACAAAGACGCTCCAGCTATATGTAGAATATTTTAATACCTCTCTAGTCTCATTCACCGACCCGCTCACTATTCAAATTTTTGGAAAAGCCTCTCTTGCTTGACTTCTTTTCATTATTCTAATCAGGGTGTTGAATTTGTCCTTTTGTGGTTTTGATGTCGCTAAAGCTGACCACACTAGAAGAAATCAGCATTTGAAAAAACGTTATTCAGAGACGGCTGATTTCAATCAAAGTGCCATTACTTAAGTCAAAAGTACTGCCAATATTGTGCTCCCTCCAAAGAATGAGCAAACGACACGAACCAGCTTCCAACATGTTTAAGGTGTGTGGAACCTCCACTGCAAGGCCTCCAGGATGCCCTGAAGAGAATCAAGTCAAAGGGAACCGAGCAAAACGTTGGACCCAGATGCCAGAACAATCAAACACATTTCTTATTACCTCAGTGAGAAAGACAGAATCTTGATGAAACTAAGTGCTATGTCATTATTTAATGGAGTTCAAATTAACATGCTGACTAAATTGAATTGAGTGAATTGACCCCGAGCCCTGAAAATTCCAAGAGAGAGTGAAGGAGGCTTTGTTTGACTTCGTTAGAAAAGGTGATCCCAATTTATTTCTGGTTAACCTCAATCTAGCCAAGCAAGTCAATTTAAGTGTAAGATTTGTATTTGCAAGACTGATGGATAACCTTCAAAAATCGATCACGCTGGGTGATTACACTTAATACTCCAGTGAAGCCGTGGGGAAACTCATCAACGTCCAGTAGAGCTGTTAATACATTGACTTTTTGGCTCCTGCAAGAGCCAGTGTTTCTTCATGAATGCCAATGTGTCCTTAACAATGCTCCAATTATCGGATTCCTGTAGGTCGCACAGAGCAGTAGTTTAAATTGCAAATGTGTGTTAGTAACATTAGGAAAATTAAACACAAAAGCTAAGCTGAATGTTCTTTACTGACGCGCACACAAACACACACACTTACACGTACATACAGAAATGATTCCGTACCAAGGATAACAGGGACAATGTTGCTTAAGTTTTAGGGTGACAAAATGGGGTAGAAATATGGTAAACTAGTTCTATATTGATTGAATGAGCCGTTACAGTCCCCTGCCAAAGTATTCAACCCACTTAATTATGTGTCATTACAAACTGGAATGAATAGATTTTTATTTTTGGATGTCATGGTGAAATTGGTCAAATACAAATATAAAGGATCACTCGAAAAAATTACAAAATAAATAAAAAAGAATACTGGAGTCTCCATCATGCCTTTTGGGAAACTCCAAAAACACGTTTGTTTCCCTCTGAGCAATGGCTGTTCTCTGGCCACTAAGGGCAGTTTTAGTGTCATCTAGTGGTTTGTGGCAGTTTACAACCAACGCCTCAGCTCAGCCCCTCTCTTTCCAAGCATGTTGGAGAACGAAGGTGGCCTTTGAGGTAGGAACAGCTTTTCTAACACATATTTGTGTTATAACACACATATAAACACATATTATAAAAATACTTTAAAAACACAATCTTTATCATTATGAACCGCTTCTCATTCAATACCTGTTCTCCAAACCTATCCCTACCTTCAGATCACGTATAACGCAAAAGGGTCTGGCATGAGCCGCTGTGCTGCTGCAGAAACATGGCGGACTCCCTGTGTAGATATAAATGGCTTTTTGTGAGCCTAGGACAATATAACGATTCCATTTCACCTGAAAATACTTTTATTAAAACATAAAACACCTGACATTGCTTGAGTTGTGAAGTCCCTGAACTGTCTTGCAAGTTTTCTGTTTGTGATTTAGTATTGGATCTTTAAAATGATCTCCAAAATGCACAGTGACACACTTTTTTTCTATCCCTCGCTCCATTACAAGAGTAACTCTCCAGTTCAAGAGTTGTGATTAAAGAGCGCTTAGTGCGGCCTTCTAAAGTTCAGCAGAGGTAGTGATTAGTCAGATGTTTGAAGTACTTTCTTGTTGAAAGACTACCTGCTTTGGATATAAATCTTATGGAGTTTGTGTCCATGAAAACTAGAAAAACGTGTAGTTCTCTGTGGACCTCCTGTCTCTGACTTATCTCTTGATTCAGTCTTGACTTGACAATTTGATGTCCCTCCAGTGAAGTGAAGTATTTGATAACTCAACACAAAAAAGGTCATTATTTGATTTTTAGAGCTGTCTTTTTTATATCTCTGAAGGACGGCTAGATTGACTGTGGTTTTATATTCTGGTCAGTGTCAACAATCAGCTGCATTGCTGCCTGTGCAGAAACAACTAAAACAACTTTGATTTGACTTTGAGCAGAGTCTGAAACAAAAAAGACATTGGACTTTTCCCATACGGGTACAGTTGGGTACGGTAGGTATTTCTTTCTTATAATAGCACATGTGTTAAGTCCACAGAAAACACCGCTGAGGATCCTCCTGATTACATTCTTTAAAGGAATCCTTTCCAGCATGTGATGTTGAAACCCGTCACTGAATAAAATGAACTTAATGAACCCAATAATGAAATTCAGCGATGGCTAATATCTTTAATTCAACCAATTCAGGAGTTCAGGGAAATACCAAACACAGGATGTGAACTCACCCTGCATGGGGTATCACTTTCTGTTTAATGGCAGAAGAAACTTTTTTATTGGAGTAATATGGAATGGATTTGTATCTGTCCCCTGGCAAACTCAGCCACTTTGTCCTGTCTTCTGAACCAGTCAATGACAATGATTAGTTACAGCCTCCAGTGGCGCCGTGTTCCTCAAGGTTAGATATGGCCCGAAGCCGAGCACTGTGGCGCGAGACCTCCCTGTCGCCCTCCTGTTCCTGCAACACCGGTTATTTTGTTGTGTTTAAAAATTAAAAAACGAAACATGCCAACACTTACTATTTCACTAAGAATACAAATAGCAATGAAAGACGTTTTAACCGATTAACCAGGATGTCATGACCCTTCTCCCCGCCCTGTCTTTGCCCTTTATTGCCCTTTTCCTAACTTCTCCCTACTTGCTCCTCCACGTTATCTCTGCTTTTCTTTCACTCCCACTCTACCCCCCCCCCCTACCCCCCCACCCACACACACACACAATCTTTACCCCTCCTCCTCTCTCCCTCTCTCCCTGTCTCCTTTTTCTATGTCTCTCTATCAGGAGAAGAAGAGAGCCTCCCCAGAGGGACTGTGGTTGGTTCCCGCTGCCGCCTACGCTGGCTTAATGAGGAGCCTGCGGGAAGGGGTGAGTGTCTCGGTGTACGTCTGCGTGTGTCTGTTTTTTTTTTTTGTCTGTGCCTGTGTAGCTGTGACTAAGTCTCTCTCACTCTGCGTGCCTGCGAGTTTGTGTGTGCAAGTGTGTGGCAGGGGAACCCTGTGAACAGTAATGATGAGGCAGCTGTGGGGGCCTAAAGCGTTGTTTGCCAGCTGCAAGTCAAGGGCATGCAGAGCAGTCACACACACACACACACACACACACACACACTTACCTGCATCAAACACAACCCTTTACTGCTCAGCAGCCTGACCTCAGCAGCAATTAGGACCCTCTAGACACGCACATACAGTGGATGGAGCAGAAACACAAGCAATAATATGCCGGCTTCCTTGCTGTTCTTATTTAATTTTCTGTCACTGTTTTAATTATGCCTCTCCTCTCATGTTTTTTCATTAACAAAATAAAAAATGTTGACCAGTTGGTATTATCGTCGGTGACATTCTAATATAATAAATTGTTGTCTCCTAAAGTATTATATATATAATGTTGGCAAAATTTCAATTTTCCTGGTCTTATTTTGGATGGGTCCCACCCTGCACTTCATTACCTCAGCAGTCTACAATGGGACCGTTTTTTATCCTTATTTCATTGCAACTGGAAGAACAGTGAGGTTTTGACACGGGCTACCTGCAGTTTCACTTTCAGTTTACTTCTTCAATGAAATTGTCTACAGCTGAGTGCTTCCACATCACAGCCTACAATAGTATAGTGTTCTTCTTTGTAATGTTCATACATGGTGGACCATTGCGGTAGAATAGGGAGCTTTTTGGGTGGGGGTGAGACAGATAAATACAGAGTACAGGTAGAGGAGGGGAATGGATGGGTGTTGTTTCTCTCAGAGGTAGAAGGGTCTTGCTCTGGTAGCCCACTATATCAGAATGAATATAAATGAAACTCTGGCACGTACAGTTGTCAGCCAGTACCTACTGTTGCTTCATTACCACTTGGAGTGTATTGGGGGGGACGAGGGGGTGAACAGGGGAGGGGTATGTGTGACAGGAGTAGAGGGAGGGGTTGAAGGGAGGAGAAAGCCAGTTGACTTATTTATCATTATTGAGTTGTGAGAGTACGCTGACAAAAAAAAACTTGTGGGTGTATGCGCGCGCAGACACACACACACACACCTAGCCGTAGGGACCAGACACTCATCCCCAGACCCAACCTGCCTCCCTCTCTTTGCATCTCCCACTCCACTCCCCCCTCTCTGTTTTACCCGTGGCTGCACAAGTATATTTCCCATTATATTACAGAGTCTAAATAGTCTAACTTTGTCTCATGGCCCACAAGTTAACAAGCTACTCACTCTATATCACAGTTTACTATAGTTCCACAGACCTATATTTGCACTGTTGAAATATAAGCATCCTTTCAAATGAAATGGCATTTATTTGAGGAACGTTTTAGGAATGTTGAAGTTAATCTCAGCCACTCAGAGACCATTCAATTGGTTTGCATTGCAAATGAATCACGGCCATCATTGGATTATCGCCAAGAAAGAAATGGTGTTGGACAGTGGTGAGACAGGACCAGGATATACAGCACTCCGAATACACTGTGTTACTGTAACTGAACGTCCAGCTAGCGCCCTGCGACTTGCCAGGTTATTCTGCCATGTTACCTGCTAACTAGCATATTGGTGTTTAGCTTGTACCCTAAGCATTTGCCCTGCACATAGTCACGATGTCACCAAGCTTCCAGCACCATACATTTCAAGATGTGCCAGGGAATTTCTCTCTTCAAGCGGTCACTCATCAACCATAATTATGATATGTATGATAATCCTCCTAGCGGTCCACCAAGGCACTCTGTTTGCAATGGTCTATGGTTTGATGGGATGCATGTTTTATCCCCAAACTATTGCTGATGGAAACAGCTGCTAGTTCTTCCACTATCTTCACCAGCTATGCCATTAAGTGCTGGCCAGCTACTGCAATATATAGCTTTTTTGGTGTTTTCTTGCTGAAATCATCTGATCCAAATTTGTTTTATTTGAAGGGTTGCAGGCTGAAAAAAACATGTAGATGTATATAGAGTAGCTGAGCTCAGGCAACATCTACACTATTTTTATTTTTAAACAACTCTGTACACACAAGGGTTTAGTACCATTGATCTCTGTCCGTACTAATGTACTGTAAACAAATATAACATGACCATTCAGGTACTGGGAATTTGTGTGCTGTTGTAGACAGGAAGCAAATGGTCTACTCTTTTTCGGTTATTCATCTTTACAGAAAATACCGTCAAGTATTATTGTACTTGTATTAAAAGGTCTTATTCCTATGTATTACCCACACACTCATTGAAACAGACACATTTTCTATCACACACACACACACACACACATTACATTTACAGTTTTACATCAGTAATCAGTAGGTCAGTAAAAATGGTCTAAGTACATCTCACACATTTCAAATCTTTTTTCTTTGTTATCTCTTACACTCTGCTGTCATACTGGAGAGCAGCATTTATGCTTTTGTTTGTTTACCGTTTTTTTTTTTACCGTTAACTAGATAAGAAAAAGAAAAGTTCTATATCACACTTATTAGAGCCTTCCTCATGTTGCTCCATAAAGCTGATGATACTGCTGCTTGCGCATTGCTCAGATAAAGGCTTGCCCCATGCTCATGTAGCATATTCAAATGCAGAATTTAACTGCTCTAAAGCTGTAACAAAGTCAGCAAAGTCTGTGATTTGTTGTCCATGTCGAATTAACCTCTGGGAGTCGCTCGCTAACGATGAATACTGTTGATTTGATATGTGACCAACTGTATCCTTGGTGTTAGTGTTTTCTTACTGAAGTGGTGTCTCCAATGTTTAGTGATGCATATAGTGTTCGTCTGGAGAAGGAGATTGTCTACCAATATGCTAAATGTGAATCCAGCGCCACACACTGTTTATCGAATGACAGCTTTGAAAAACAGCGCCAATACCCAGTCTAATGTGCTCCAGGCGGTGTGATTTTTGAAGCGCTTTCTGACCCCCTGGATCACCCCAGCCCCCTCCACTGCTGTTGAGAGTTTTCCTGATTTACAAGTAAGCACTGGAGAGAGGGATAGTGATCGTTGTTGTAGGAGAAGGGGTCGACTGTCGTGGGGGGAGGGGGAGGCACAGAGCCAAAGCGAGCGTGGTGGTTCTACCAGCGGACAGGGGGGATTGTAAGGGATGGCAGGGAATGACAGAGAGGGAGGGAGAGAGAGAAGCATCAGTGCATTGGGAGATGGAGAGGAGATGGCAGAGAGAGAGATTGAGAGAGAGGGAGAGAGAGAGAGACGTACTTGGAGAGGGGGAGTGAATGGCATGGAGTGAAAGGCAGGTTTCCAGGCCAGACTTAAGCTGCAGGAAATTATTTATGAGTCTGAACAAGATGATGCTTCTGCTGCCTATGATGGAAAGTGCGTGTGTGCCTGCGTGTGTAGCAGAAAACCTGTGTGATAGAAGCCAGGGGCCAGAAGGCAGAAATCCCTCCCCCCCCCACACACACACACACACACGCGCACAGGGGTGAGCCTATTAATGATTTATCACTATCTTCCACAAAGGAGAAAAGAACAGAGGGGGTATCGCTAAAACAGTCATGGGTCCTACCCTGTGTCTCTAACATGAGATGACCAATCCATGTGCATGCACAGGCACACATTACTGTGTTGTATTGATTTGCATATTTTTAGGAAAAGACAGTACGGTCCATTACGCACAGAAAAAAGGGACAGATGATAACTAGTATCATGTTAGTAAACCTGTCTGTCCACTTGTCGCTTCTTTTTCCTTTTATATTAACCTGTCCTCATCCTACGCAAGATTATTTTCCCATGCGGCCTTTTGTCTCTATTTACCTCCCTGTACTTTGATGACCTGTTTGTCTCCTTGTCTGGTCTGTTATTTTACATGCGTTTGTCTTCCTTCCTATTTGTCTGTTTGCACTTGTTGCTCTTTGGTCCACATGTCCCTTTCTCCTCCTCCATGCCCCACCGTCTGTCTGTCAGCCTGTTATCAGACAGTCTGCCTCTTTGAGTATGCCCATTAAGGTTGTTAGATGTTCTGTGTGAGCCTGATAGATGGTGTCTGTGTCTTTGCCATAGGGGCTCTTTCAAAACCAGGTGTGCTGGCTTCTGAAGGACTTTAATTACAGAGGAAACCACATCAGACATGTGAACACGCACACACAGGCACACACACAAGCCCTGTGTCAAGTCATGTGATGCAGTTTATTATGATGGACTCCCTTTCTACTCAAGACTCAGAGGCCAGGTGCATACATGTTGGAACTAAATAAAACTAATCTATTGATCGACACTTGAAGACAGGATTTTATTGTTCCATATCTGCCTAGGCTTTTAACTCCTTTCATGTGGACCAGAGATTTTTCAAAAAGATTTTAACATGGGGATCAAAGTGGGTAAATCTTGTCTGCCCTGAGCCACTAAAAAGGGAGATTTTTTAAAATTCAATCCAGTTGGCAGGAAGGCAGTTAGTCCTGTTGAAACATGACAAAAAGATAGAAGTCCTGTTTGAACAGGACACACCAGTAAGTAATTGCCTAATTAAAATGCAGGAAGCTAGAAATGAAAGAATGTATGTTTTGCATGAGTACCATAATCATCTTTATTGGTCTTAAATTATGATTTAAAACTACTTATTAAAAAAGTACTGCTGTATGTTTGAAGTTAGGATGTATGAGAGTGTATGCCATTTAGTTAGATCTGCCCCATGGCACGTTTAGAATGCTGACATGTTAGTTCCTTTCTGATTCTATTCAAATCTATAGCAAACATCAGTGATGAGATACACAGTTAGAAGCAGTTAAATCAGACAAACATTTCTGATCTCTGAGATAACTCATCTATATGTTGGCCAAACGTTTTATTCTACATTTCTAACCATAAAGTCACGCAGGATCTTTAGTGCAACATAAGAGCACTGCGAGACCTTCAGAGAGTGTCGAGTTTAAATTTGGTCCGTCTGGTTGTGTGGTGACTGGCTCTGAGCCTTTAAGAAATTCTGGATTGTGAAAAAAATAAATACTGTGATTTTATATAATTACAGATTTGCATTTATTTACGTCCAGACTTGGCAAAGTTGTATGTGAGAGAGAAAAAAGTTTGATTATTGTACCCAAGGTATAAGGAAAGTATAGGGTCTTGGCACCTCACAATTCGTTTTTATTCCGATTCAGAGGTCAACAATTCAATTCTTAACCGATTATCGATTCTAAATTCCGAAAAATCGCAATTTTCTAAATTTTCTCAAATCTGAGTTTGCTACTCAGAGGTTGCTAATCACTTCCTACTTTATTTGATAATTATATATTAAATATATAATATATATAAAAACAATGCAAGAACCAATGCAGCTTGCATTTCAACACAATATGGAAGTAGCCTATGTAAAAAAAAAAATTAAACAGATTCATTTTTCTTTTAAATGAAGAAAAAGCTGCTCTTAGTTTCAGACCGGTCCGCATTTGTAAAATACCAGAAAAAAGTCCAAATGTGTGAATATCTTGCCAACTTTCAATACGGATCGACTTTTTGGAAAATCAAAATAATGAGGTAAGATTACGCATTTCGGTAAAGTTGGCAAGATATTCAGATTCAGACTGACGGACCGGTCTGCGAGCTGGAAGCATTGCTCTTAATGTGCCGGTAATGATGGTAATTAATGGTTGTAGCTGGTTGTCATCTACGGTCCACTACGGTTACCGAAGGGGGGCGTTTGTTTTTTGACAACGTTTTATCTCTCTTTTTATCCCCTTACATTAGTGCGGAAATGGGCTTTTATAGTTGTGTGAATGCATCACTCCAGCCAATCCAAAAACGGGGTTTGTAACCAATCAGGTGCAGAGACCATGGTGACTGGCTCCGCCCCCTTACTGTCAAAAAGAAAAACAGCGAGCGCCTAGAAAACACCTTCGAGCGCGAGCAGAGACTAACCTCGCGAGCGAGGATGTTCACGCTCCGCGAGCGAGCAAATATCTCGCGCAAGATGGACTTTTTTTTTTTTTAAATTCCGATTACTAACTTTTCTGAATCGAGACCGAATCGTTCTAGAGAGAATCGAGAGAAATCGAAAAATCAATTTTTTTCCCCCACCCCTAAAGGAAAGACACTTACTCACTTTGCCTCTCCAGATATGTGAGGTTCAAGTAGAACACTGAGTATAATATAATGAGTGTGTTTTTCGGATGAACTTATTCCTGTTACTGGGAGAAATTATAATGAGAATAACTCGCTCTTTCCTCTCTCTCTCCTGCATTTCCTCCTCTGCATCATAATGATGGAGTTTCTTGCATGAGCTACTTGTTTCTCACCACATGCAGGGACGTCTCTCTCACTGCATCGCTCCCCCTCTCTTCCCTTAAGTCTCCCCCACTTTCTCATTCGGTGTAGTCCCTGGTAGGGCTACACTCTATTAAACACACAGACAGTGGGTGCTCCCCCGTGGGCTCATTAGTGTGCTGGCCCGCACGTCCTGGGGAATGCTGGAACAGACCATTCTACTGGTTCCCGCAGGGATGCCAGAGGATTCATTTTGTTGTCACGCTACGTAGTCCCTTGGTGTTGAATACACGATGTCATGTCCTATATTGGATTAATATGTGCTGAATGGTTTTAGCTCTCAGTTATGATTTGAATCCCCAGGAGTGTGAATAGGCTGTGTTACCAGCCTTACCATTGGTGCATTATGTCAGAGGTTTATCCTTGCGTTCATATGAGATCCAAGATTTTTATTAGTTCTAAAAGGATGTCTTTGTTTCAGGGAACACCGTTTTGTAGGGCCACTATTCTGCTGTTATGGCATAGTGTATACATAGTGTATTTAAGGCAGATGGGTACACATCTGCATCGGCAGTCCGCTCTTGACTCACAGACTAAATCTACATCCGTTGTCCATCCATTTGAGCCCTTAAGAAGGTGGATAGTGTAAAACATATGTAGTTTATATAATCGTACTACGCCAACAAATTATGGCCGTTGAGTCCATTGTAGATGATGTGAATTCACGCAAAAGCTGCACTGATAAGAAACAAAAACACTTTTTAGCTTTAAAGTGTTTTATTAAAAAGCCAGGTTTTCCATAGAGTGTCACTGAGTATCATAAGTCTGTTATTTCTTTAATGTCTTACCATAAATTACCTCAATAAATTGCTGTGATTACATTTCACTTTAGCTGTAATTAGAAAACCTTGCCACAAAATATATTCAACTCTTATAACTGTTATATAACTAGACTATTGTATCTCATATCTTGGAAGTGATGTAACACAGTGAAACACAATAATAACCTGACAGAAGCAATCACTTCTGTTCTACTTCCTGTCTTTTCTTGACAATGAGTTTCCTGGAAAAACTCATTTCCTCGGCCACCGTGATTTCATTAGTCTGGCCATTGTTGAACACAAACAACAGTTCTTTACTCAGAATAAGGTGTGTGGGCACATACAGTATGCACATATGCATGCACACGCACACACACACACACACACACACACACACACACACACACACCGACTTCTACTCACACAGGCAACCTCTCTTGTTTTTGTATTGAGGTGACGTTGAGAGCTAATCTAATTGTCATTGTCATTGTGCTCTTTGTTTATTTCTGCCTTTTGGTGGTGACATTTTTCAGTAATCGAGTTTAAAGTTTGTAACTTAACAATGATCCACAAAATGAGTCAAAATAATTTAAATAACCATTTGGACACAGGCCAAATGCTGCTGCTCTGCTCTGCTCTTAATGCAGGATGCATGTGCACAAGCACATACAAGTAGGACATTTATTCTTTACGTTTCATTCTTTTCTTTTTTTATGCAGCAAAGCGTTAATTAAATATACAATTAATAAATTCTGTCCCACGGTAGAAAAACGATATGCTCTCGTGCCTCATACAGCTCTTCTGTGTTGCACCTGCTGCTGCAATCATGACGTCAATACATTGAGACACGGAGTGTCAATCCAACGTAAATGCTTTTCAATATATGTTGCATGTCTTTAGTCCCTGCACAATGAACATAAATCTATAATGTAATGATTAATATTTCCCAAATTCCCAAATTCCAAATGAACTAATATATACACTTCCGACTCTTACAGAGGTAATTAAATATATTGTTCATAGTTTGAAGTTAAAAAGTGTTTAATATTTATTTATATTTAAAGTATTTAAACAGTTAATATATTGTTCAGTTTGAAGAAATAAATTTGCCTTGCCTTCTTTAATGTTGTCAATTGTTATTTTGTGCTTCTTCAGTTCAGGCACCGTTTAGGCACCGGAATTCATTTAAAAGTATCATGGGTTTCGCAAAATACCCAAACAATACCCGTCTATACTCATGGTCCCAAACCCTCTGACCAGCCGGTCCCCTGATTAGTCTTAGGTCTGACCGGGAAAAAAAGTTGTTCATTTTCAGTTAGTTTGAATATTTTTAGGCAAAATGTGTAAGTGTATATTGACAGTGCTTTTGCTGTTTAATATTAATATAAGTGTAGTCAGTTTGTTTTTTTACTCAGTGTACTAGTGTACAATACCAATACTATAAAGATATCTGTATATTAATAAAACACAAAAAGGATGTACTATGGTAACTTTCTATTCTGTATTTTGTGGTTTGCCAAATCTAGTTGTCAATAACCCAGTACCTAAATGTATTATTTAATTTAATCAAATATACTTGTTTTACTTATGTGGTTGGTTATTGTTCCAAACTGGATTTATATGATACGAAAGTCTTTGTGTGTCTGTCTTACAGGATGATCCCATAGTCCATCACATGGCCGCTAAAGCTATCGAGAACATTTCCACCGTGGTCTCTGACCCCTCCCACCACCTGGTTACCACGGAGATAGGGTCTGCACTGTGGTACCTATTCACGCACTCCACTGTGGAGGCTGTCAGAGTCACCGCCATCTCTGTAAGTTTACAATGCTCGAAAAAACATGGATGAACACTGACATAAATACATGTACATACTAACATGATTTATGGTGTTGATCTCTAGTTCCAAGTCGTCTTCATTACTGCATAGTGTGCATTTCCTTTTGAGCACTTGCCTCAACACTCGGATGTCAAGTGCAACATGACATCACATCCACATGGGAATGCAATGCAGGAATGACATGTATTGTCTACATGTAAGTTTACCGCTGCGTCTCAATTCCAGGCTCTTTCAAGGCTGGCCCAGTCGGCCCCAGCAGTGATTGACACCTGTGGCCCTGCAGCCATATTGGAGGGTGTTGGTGAAGCAGGGGCCAGGGTCCAGCAGCACCTACTCACTGCTGCGGCTGCTGCCCTACTCACATCAAGCATCCATACACACCGCGTCGCACAGAGCAAGGTACGTGTACACTCTTATGCACACATGCATTGGAATGTGACAAAAAAGTGCAGCATGTCAAATACAAATACCCACAGATTACAGTACAAATCAATTGGCAAAAGACAACTCAAACACAACCATATTGTTTAATGTTATTTTTCATTTATATTGCGACAGAAACAACGCAGAAGAAATGTTTTCACAGGTTTCACAGGAGTTGCTTAAATGAGATTAAAACACAGCAAATGTGAAACCAGCCACGAAACCAGCCTCAAATTCTCTAAATATTTACTTTATACTTTTCTCTCTCTTTCTCGGTCTCTGTCATTCTGTCTCTTTCTTACTTAGTTCATGAACTAATGCTCAACTGTGAGCAAACCCATTTTGATGTATTTCCTATTTAGTTTTTTTCACAAGACACCCATCTAGCGTGTATGCTAAGTGCTAATCTTGGTGAGGCAGTGGGGCTAAAATTGATTTGAAGGTTTTTTAGCTTAGAGTCTAGCAAAGGTAATTGACTCGCAACTGAATTTATTTGCATTGAGCATCCAATTTAACACCAGCATACAAACTTAGTAGTTCAACTCTGCTCTAATTATACACTGATATGCATTCAACCCCCTTTTCTCTCCCCTGGCACAAAGACAGACAGTCCAAGAGTTTGTTTACACAGAACTCTGTCTGTTAGTGTGCAAGTGTGTGTGTGTGTGTGTGTGTGTGTGTGTGTGTGCATGCGCATAAGCTAATTTGTAGAGTGTGTCAGTATCTAGGCTAATTGGCTGAATGAACACGCTCTAGCCTTCTTCTTCAGCACAGCATTATGGGTAGTGGGGAGGGACTTATCAGCTAGGCGCACACTACTGGGTTTTGAAATTAATTAACTTGGTGTGTCGCCCCATAAACACACATGCACGCACAATCTGTCACGTTAGCTTACACATACACACAGACACACACATACACAGACGCCACGCAGACAGTGGAAAGAGTATGGTGTTGGTGATAATGATAATGGTAATGAATGTTGGCCAGTCCCAAATTTTGCGACCAGTTAATGCCGCTGAGTTTCTGCTGAGTGAATGGATGTCTAAAGTAACTGTAGGCACACAAGTTTGTTTTGGTGTGTGCTTGTTGTGTGTACACATGTAGTGTGATAATGTGGAGCCTGAGCTGATTAAAATTTTTGCCTCTTAGTCGACATATTTTCTAATTACCTTAGGGGAAATGTTACACAGAAAATATTCTCGTTTTATTTGCATACGTTATTTGAATACATTGCAGGGGTATATTTTGACAAAATAAACGGAGAACAAAGCACCATGGACAAGGCGCAAACATCTATTCTCTTTATACTCTGAATCAACCTACTTCGCTGGGATTTGACCATGTAAACATTTAGGTGTTCTGTATCACGTAGCTGGTGAGTATTTTCATCAGTGTAGTGTCTTGGGTTGCACAGAGTCAGTTTTGCTTAATTCATTTTTGTGTTCTGGCCTTGTAGGACTTGGTGTTGAAGGTGCTGAGTTGTCTGGAGAGTCCATCCACAGTAACAAGAGCCAAGGCATTTCTACTGCTGCTTTTACTAATACAGGACAACACAAACACACTGCTATTCTGCTGTCAACAAAGGTAAATACACACTCACTGACGCCCACTCATACACATCGTATTACATTATCCTAGCCTGATTGTATATGTATTATTTATATTTATTAACTGAGCTACAACTAGAAAGTAGCTAGCAATTAATCACTTACCATGACCATGTTTGTATGAAAATTTACCTAATGACTACTGCATATCAGAAGCTCATTATAAACAACTCTTTGAGTTAGATGAACTAAATGTATTTTTTGAGCTCTGTGAAAGGAGTACACTGTATGATGTTTTGTAGAAGGCAACAATTGATTTCATTCATCAAAGAGTCACAGTCTTTTCATTTTGACTTTAACACGGTTACAATGCACCTGCCTTTACTATTGTGCCTGAGAGTGATGTGTGCGATACAAGTACTAAATTGTACTGACTGAGATTTGGAGTTGTGAAACAACTCCACTCAGTCCGTCGGACCACCGGCTAATCAGTTACCTGTGAACTGTCAGAGAACAAACAAATACCATTTGTGAATTCCAGTCCAGGGCCAGATTCCTCATTAATTATTTATTCGTATCCCCTACACAGCTGCAAGAACTCCATCTAATAACAGTGTGGTTGGTCACATCCAAGATTTTGCTCCAGGTTTTTGGAAAATTATGTTTTCATTAAGAAATTACATTTTGTTGCAAATACCATAACAATTACTTAACATAAGCCACAGTCCTATAGGATCAACAGTTGTATGAGATGGCTAGTTTAATCTATTGATTACTGGTCGTTGTGGCGCAGGAGTAGAGAGGGTGCGCTGGGAACCGCAAGTTTGATGGTTCGAGTACCGGCTGGCCCATGAGCAAGACACCTAACCCCTAAAAATGTAAAAAGCCATGGGTTAAAAATGCAATGTAAATCGCTTTGGATAAAAGCGTCAGCTAAATGACCTGTAATGTGATGTATTGTAATGATTACACACTAAGTTCAAGGTTTTGTAATTTTGGCTCGATGGCCCGACTATTCTGAGTCTATATTTACACTATACTATACTATATACTATACTAAACTATTTGTTTGATTATTTAAGGCAATAGAATGTTGACGCCTTAATTGTAATGCTAAATGTTATGTAAATGATTTTGAGCGTTCTCCCGTTATTGTTTTCTAAAAGATCTGTTTTCTCCTGTCCACATTAAAGTGCAAGGTGGTAGTTTGGTAGTGGTGGTAGTATGTATTTGTATTTTAGAATCCTATGGGTGTGAAAAAACAGGTTAATGTAGACGGAGAAACAAGCTTGACTTTTCAAATTTTTACTTATTTACTGTGGACATGTTATACAACAACAGCTGTAGATTTACACATTTGGCAGGGCAGCTTTTTGAGAGTGATTTATCACATACAAGCGGCCATAGATGGCTTTTCAATGCAGTTTTCTGGTATTTTTAAGAACCGTTTTAAGAATTCCTTCATAAAAACGCTGCCTTGGGCTGTTAGCGAGGCGCTTGTACTCTGTATAACCTTTTTATAACTAGCACAGAAGCCGTGGGAATGATAGTATGAATGTACCCTGGACATTCTGTTTGGGCCGCTCTATGTTGTAACTTCACTGGATCTTCAAATAGTTCATTAGCTGGTTGCCCTGTGTTTCACCCCCATACTCACTTGCAATGCAGTTGCGAATGTATACTGCTCATCAGATCAGATATGCATGATATCTGTTCATATACATATATCTATATATGTGTGTGTGTGTGTGTGCATGTCTGTTTTCTGTCTCTCTCACCACCACTCAACTTTCACGCTATCCCTCCTTTTTACTTGATCTTCCTCTGTTCGCTGTGTTAGAGCTGTCAGTTGACCTGCCCGTCTCTCTCCCACCGAGCACGCTGCATGATTCAACCACACACACAGACACACGTCTCAGTCCTGCTCTCACCCAGGCGCGTTGTGTTTAATTAGCTCCTCAGTGGCGTGAAAGTGTGTGTTTTTGTCTGTATGATAAACTTGCTCAGCCCTCACTGAGGAAGTGTCAAGATTACCATTGGGACACACACAGAGCAGACCCCTTGTAGGTCGGTTGTGTGCAAATACTGTGTGAGTCCCCCACAGCGACTGACAGAGGTGGAAAGTTTGTCTCTCTTTATTTAGCAAATTGGAAAAAAATGTCTGCAAGACTTCCAGAGGACCACACAAGCAGAAGCCTATCAGAGAGACAAATAGGCTGACAGAAGGGAGTAAGCAGAGCGCTAACACCCTCATCATGTGACCAAACACATATGAAACTAATGACATCCTCACCACCTTGGCTGCAAAGTGTATTAAGTAGCAATTATGCATTGTTAGAATACTAACCAGCTAGACTAAGATGGTTAACATATGTAAATATTATACAGCATGTTAGCGTCATCATTGTGAGCATGTTAGCATTTGCCTTAAAGCAGCATAGCCTCACAGGGCGGCTGGCGTGGCGGAAGACTCTTTGTATTGTTGATCATTAAGGCGAACAATCATTTCAGATTAGACTCCTTACATCTACGTTTAAAAAAATAGGCAAACATAAAAACAAGTGCTGGGTACATTAACGCCAACAATTATTTTATTGCACGGTAACGCAGTTTTAATGAATGATAATTATTTTATCTGTCGTTCACTGGCTCTGAATATATTACATTACTTTACAGGTCATTTAGCTGACGCTTTTATCGAAAGCGACTTGCATTGCATTTTTAACCCATGGCTTTTTGCCCGGTTTTTAGATTAAGATTGAAGAAATATTTTAACTGCTAATGTGTAAAGGGAATACTGCAGTAGGACAACAATAAAAGTGTGCAATACACCACTTTTGAATCATTGCCCAGCTCTAATATAAACACAAAAAACCCTTTCTGCCTTTTTCAAAACCACTTACTCTAGACAAGATGACTCAATACATTCTTAACACATCATGCTACATTAAACAAATCGCGTGATTCTTACAATAGTGGTGACTAAAACATCCCCCATAAAATGAAAACATTTACAAGATAACAAGTCCTCTGGAATTAATCCATTTCCCCTTTTTATAATGTTATTAAGTCCAATAACATTTTAAGATATTAATGGGAATAATTCTTTTCCAGTGTTTCCCCTACATTTACAACTTTGCGGGGGCGGACCGAAATTAATTTATAATTCCACTCTCCCGCTTCACAATTCTCCCTCGAAAGCTTAGAATCAATATTTGTTAACCAACATGACCTAATGAATCTGTCTGCGAGTTTCTGCATCCATGCTTTTTGTGCCTGTGTGTTGGTGTCTTAGTAATAAATACCAGTTAGCAGCACTAACCTTTTGGCTATGAATTTGTGAATAGAATATTATTGATTACCGTTAAACAGAAGCAGTCTGACAAGAATAAAATATTTCCAAACTCAGTGTCTCCTTGCACCTTCTTTTTATGCATGCGGTCAACATTACAGCTCATTGACTGCTACGATGAAAAGCAGAGTGAAAAAAACAGAACAAAACAAAGTGACCCAAAATGCATGTGTGTTTTTCTGTCTAGACTCATAATGCACCTGGAGAGAGACCTTCGCAAAGCCGCTCCCCTCAGAGAGAACCCCGGCCAAATTGGATATCTGTCCCAGTGTCTGGACTTACTGATTGTACATCTGAGTGGCACTGCACTGCTGATACTGGGTACACACACACACACACTCCCCCATTGCATGAGTGCACTTTGAATATTATTTTTACAATAATATTTATTCATAATTGTTTTGAAAGTCTTTTAATGCAAATTATTGATGTGATTGTGATTCAGTGCTTTTCTCTTTGTGTTACATTTTAACAGTATAATGTGTTTTTAATCAAATGTAATTTAGCATTCCATTGACTGATCCCTTGTGATCTCCTCTTGTGTCTCCATGTCTCCTGTCCTCTCTCCAGAGGATGTCCTGTGTGCATTACGAGGTGTGACCGGAAGGAAACATCCCTCTGCAGCTCAGAGCAGAGAGCTTAAACACACTTTGCCCAGAATGTCAGTGGTGCTGTACCTTATTTCATCCCAGGTAACTTGGGCCTTAAGAAGATTTTCTTCATTGTTTGATTATATTGTTGTTGCCTTTTTGCCTGAAATCCACATCTGATTTTGTCCATTAAATATTCTCAAGTCAATAATGTACTGTTTATTGTTGTGGCGTAGATGTGTTGCTACACGCTGTTAATGTCATGAGCATTTGGTATTTTAGATCGAGATCTAGCCCTTCACTAATTGTCTCTGTGATTCTCTTTTAGGTTTTTAGATGTAAAATTGTATCTGAAGAGTTTATAGCTAAAATTGGATTTCTCCTGGTAAGTGTATTTCAGTATCATGATTAAGAATGTATTGTTTGACAAACTGAAGTCGTACCCCAACTCCACCTGTGGATATAATTTGAATTCAACATGTGAAAGTATCCGATTTAGTGGAAAGTTCAAAGCATTTAATAAATGAAAAAGTTGGTGCGTGTGTAAAGAAAAATCTACCGCTCATCACAGAGCACAGAAAAGATATTACTATAATCTTTTATCTTTCTTTTCTACACTCTTCTTTCATAGAACTATATAACCTCAATAGAGTCCAATGAAACAAATCTTACCAGGGCTTTGGGTAAGGTGCTACTAAATTATTTTTAAAATTCTATATTTGTTATTTCTTTGACCAAACTTAACTCTGCTGTGACTTTCCATCTGTTTTTGTTTTTTATTCCGTACACGTCCTAATCTTTTCATCATTAATCATTTAACCATTTACATAAGTTGCAGTTAGTGGAGCTAACTTGGATCTAATTTTCTTTTAGGTGCAGCAGTATGTGAAGAGTTGATTAAGACTTCTCTTTCGATTGTGGAAGTCCTAAGTCAGCACCATACTCTCATTACTCCACATCATAGTGCTGTAAGTATGCATGAAAGCAGTTCTGCAACTCTCTTCCTGTCTGTCTTCCAGACACAGCACTGACAGTAAGTTTGTGTGTCTGTCTGTTGGATAACTGACCGAGAGTCTGAGTGTCATAAAGAAATATAGGATACTTTGGATCCCTATTGATACCCGGCTAATAGAGATACTAGTAAAGCTCTCACTTGTCCTCTCTAAGGTGTTTAGCTCTCAGGGTCAGCTTGTACGCAAAGCAGGACACTAATCAACTATTGAACCAACAGAGCATCATCTATGCTGTGTGTGCGTGCGTGTGTGTGTGCGTGCGTGTGTGTGTGTGTGTGTGTGTGTTCTTGTATGTGCATTGAATAGGTCTATAAGATTGTGTTTAATGACTATTGATGTATGGAAGTGGAGAGCAGCAGGAAGCAGACAGGATGGAGGGAGAGAAAAGAAAAGAGATGAGGAATAGAGGAAGGAGCAAAGAGGAGGTTGTGTCTACGGATAGTCAATAACACAGGAAGACACTTTAATTACCCACCAGCCAGCTCAGATTAACTTTTATTTCCCCTCTGGACAAGGACACACACTCATGTTTAAATTAGTTACGTCTCTGAATCCTCATCACAAAGTAAAGTTTGAAGTAAGTTTTGCCTCTGAGACAACACCATTTCTTTCCCTTATTTATATATATATTTTTTAAATATAAACCGCTTTCCCTATATGGGGAAATGTTGCATTTGTCAACAGATTAGTCATCTTCATATATTACACATTTATACTATGTAAGCTGAAATTTAAACCAATGAGTGATGGGGAGGAATTTGCAAACCGTCCCAATTGACTTAATGAGTCAATCAAACTCAGTCAACTGTGATATCGGTAAACTTTGTAGACAACAAAGAGTTTGGCTAAAAATAAATACAACTTAAAAATAGACTTCAGTCACTGAGCATGATGTTATTGCTCTAAATGTGCATTCAGCCACTATGGTTGGCTCCTTGAATCTGGGCCATGTATAACAAAAGCTAATTTATTTTTGGGTTCATGATATACAGCGTCCTCTGCACAGCAGGTATCTCAGAAGAAAGTGCATTACCTGATCAACAATGTATGCATAAGGCTTGTTTCCTAGAATTAACACTGGAAGTTCAGAAGGCCCCCTTTGCCTGTGATTTTCCAAATGGTTTTAAAAAGAATTTACATTTTATCCTTTCCAGTCGTACAACAATACAGATTAATCTTTGATCTACTAACAGATAGCGGGCCTACTATGTTAGAGAGCAAAATCAGAAATATAGACAAGACTAGATTTCAGACAGTGAGTGGACATGTCCCCCCATGCTTCACAGTCCAGAGAAAGTGCATCTCTCCCTTCGCACACGCACATGCGGGCAGACACACACACACACACACACACACACACACACACACACACACACACACACACACACACACTATTCAGTCTTTTGATGGTGATTCAAATACACACAGCATTAAGTGGTGGACAATATCCTTTGTAGTTTCCTCGCTCTGGCTTTCAATATAATGACACTCAGCATTACTGTTGTTTCTATGGTAATATTGGTAATCATGCAAATTCATGCATTACAGATTCATGCCTATTTAAGGACATTGACAGTTGTGGAACTACATTTGTTTGTGTGTGTGTGTGTGTGCGTGCGTGATCAAAGAGATCATTCAACAGTGCATTTCCATAGTAATTTCATCCTCTGTGAAAGTGGTCTGTGTGGTTGATGCCCACCGTATTTCTATAGAACAGTGTCCTCTATTCAGTTTGATATATGTATATTAAGGTTTTTTTCAGAGGAAAGGCGGAAATTGCTTTTATTGATATACTTGTCTGCCTCAAATGAGAGAACACAGGACCAAATTAAACTTTATGCTGTCTCTGCTAAGCCATAAGACTGAATATGAACTTTTACTGACAGAATTCCCACAATTCCCATTGGCAGAGGTTTACCTGGTAGAACCCTACAGGGGGGGTCTTCTGTTGCTGCAGAAGCCTTGTTGAACTGAGTGGTTTAATTTCCACGGCACAGAGACATTATCGGAATTGTACCACATGCTGGCATTATACAAAAAAGTCAACTTGGATAAATAATGAGTTGTTTAGATATTTCTGGTCGAAGGTCAAGGTTTAGGTAAACACGTTTTGCAAGAAGAGTCTAATGGGGCAAAATTATACGCGTTAGATGCATTTGGATTTAAAGTGCAACTTGACTAAGTTTGTTTATTTGTGTGTTTAAAGTTTGTGGATGACATCCTGCCTCCTCTGACAACACTGGCTTTCAGCAAAAATGGTGAGCGATGGACGGTTATGTTTAAGGTTGGGAGAGATGAAAATGTGATGAAGCCGTAAACAAGATTTTAATTGCTGGACATGAAATGTCATTGAACATCTTGTTCCCTTTGAATTCACCTCCATTAACATCCTACAGTAGACATTTGAATCCAATGAATAATTTTCAAGTATGGTAATTGTCAAATGATGTTGTGCAGATGTAAAATGTCACCTGTGAAGTAGAATGTCAACAAAGAAACATCTGAGTCAAGATTGAGTCAAAAGCTACTTCTAACTACACATAAATACAGGATTCAAAATGCTTCCATTACATTCATTCTAGTGTGTGTGTCTGTCTGCCTGTGTGTGCATGTGCGTGCACGTGTGTGTTGCTCCAGTGGAGTGGTCTGTGTTTGTTTTGAGGGTGCTGTCCGAACTCAGTCTTGTCCTGCTGCTCAAGGAGAGTAATGAGACTGAGGAAGATGAGCAGACAGAAGGAACGAAAGAGAGAAGGGAGGAAGGAGGAAGGCGAGAGGAAGGAAGAGATGCTGGAAGCTCCTGTAATCAAATCGTATCTCTCATTAGTAAATATCTGCTCCCAAGGTTGGTGTGCCTCTTTCTGAATATGAGCTATATGTTGTTTCTATAGAAAAGTATTATTTATACTGTATGTCAAAAGAGTAATGTTTTTTAACATCAATACAATATGACAAAATGAATTGTGTCATCAAAATGATTCCTGCCATTTGTCTTGTGACAGTGATGGTGTTATTGATTGTGTCCCTCACTTCTAAAACATTTCCTTTACCCCTCTTTGATAAAACCAAGTGTCCACCTTGTTATTACGCTAATCATGTGATAAACAGCTGTACAGTGTTTGGTCCACCTTCTGTGGCATCTGTTTTTGTGAGTGTTGACACCAAATGATTTTACCGTCTGTGGAGAGCAAGAAGAGAAGTGTAGGTCCTCATCACAATAGAGGAGCAAAAACACAAAATGGACATTGGCTTTCATGGATTTTCTCCCTCTTCAACTATGTGTACCTGTACTGTGTGTAACTCTAATTCCCCCCTCTTGCTAATGATAAAAAACTCCATTAACTACTAACACTGTGAAAGCCATATGTTGCATATGTACTCATGCATTTCTGTGTCTAGGTATGAGTCTCTTCTGCGAGCAGTAGAACCCACCCCGCTCTACGCACTCAGACTGCTGCTATCGATGACTGAACACAGCGCACAGATCTGCAGGTACCGCACACACAGGCACGAAACACTGTTGAGGCATGGAAATACCACAGCGTAACCTTACCGTAACCATCCCAGGTATTTTCCACCTACTAAAGTACAGTGCTGTAGAACTGTGTATTACAAAGCCATTGAAGTAGTGCCGTGCTCAGCAGAAGAAACTTGAAAGCAAACCTGATCTACAGATGCTGGTCGGCCTGTTCTTTTACACATACATTATTCCTTTGTATTCTGACTGAAATGCTATCAATGCATTTGCTCACTGAAAGCTCCACTTCTTTTGACTCCGCTATTCTTATTCTCTATCCAAGACCAAGTTTTGTTTGTGTTGAAGTATTTTTCAGTTCTAGCAGGCACACAAGCAAATACACACAAGCGATCTCTGTGCATACGCATGGATAAATGCACAAACGCCCACACATTTATTATAAGCAGAGATCTTGTACAACCCTCTAAAAGACACTGTGTTTACTACATTATTAATCAGTCATGTGTCGGGTCATAAGGTGCTGTGTCAAGACATATTGACATAATTGTTCACATATTGTGCGGATATATCTTTACACACTAGCTACTCCTGAAGAGCTTTGTTGAATAAATGGTGTACTGCGCACTCTTTAAAATATATTAAGCTAAGACGGAATCATTGCTGTCGCTGAAGAAAGATTCCCGACGGCATAATGTTGAAGGAAACTGGCATTCAGGAATTTAAAAACATGTCTGATATGTTGTCTGGTTTGGTTGCAGTGAAAATGTTCTGATCCCTAGTGGAACCGTGAAATGACTCCCCTGTGTGTGTCTGTGTGTGTGCAGGTGAGCTTGTCTGGGAGTGTGTGTGCGTGTGTGTGTGTGTGTGTGCCCGCACTCACTCACGCATGCTCATGTGTGTTTGATGGCTGTGTTCTGGCAGTGGCTGTCAGTAACTCTTGATTCTCTGGCCCTCTGCCTTCTCTTTTCAGCTGACAGAGGCAGAAGGTGAGGGTGAAAGAGAGGGAGAGAGAATGGGGAAATGGGTGGAGGGCGGAAGGAAGAATATAAGGAGGAAGTAGGAAACTGTTGGAAAGGGGGATTCAGGAAGGGGGGAAAGGTCGCATTGGGAAAGAGAGAAAATGTTTAGATAGAATAGAATAGAATGTAGAAATTATGGGGTGTTAATGAGTGGGGCAGGATGAACCGACATGCTTCACCTCCTTTGAGACGGTGAGACAAAGTAGGCAAACAGAGGGTCCAGTTTCATCCATGTTACAATATTTCGTCTTTCACCATTTAATACTAATGCTGCGTCCCAGGCAGCAAAATGTCTTCTTTCTAGAAAGCAGAATTGTTACTTCACAACAACCTGTTGTAAAAAGCTGACAAGCTTCTGTTTTGTCCTTCCCTCATTAATATCCAACTTTTCAGGTCCATCTCCTTCCCCCCCACCTCACGAGTTCAGAGCTCACCCTCGTAGCTGAATACGCACCCACTTCGCTTATCAGTAATATTACCCCCTCTCGTCTCCGTCATTCTCTCCCTTCCCTTCTCCTTATCCCCTTCTTTCCTTGACACAAGTAGAGTGACGTGAACTTTTTAAATTGGTGTCAGCACTCCTCTCGCTACATCTGTTTTTCTCTCACCCTTTTTCCTCCCACATTAACAATATTTTACATTTTTTTCCCTGTCTTCCTCGTTCTCTTTCTCTCACCATCTCTAATTTATTAACATTAGTGCACATTTCTTTCTTTCTCTGTGCCCTCTTTCCATAGTTCGCCCTCCATCACTACGGTTATACAATCATAAATTAAATTGCCTGGGTCTTGGTTAGATAAGTGTGGCTATGAAGCCGGCCGAGCTGTAATTAGATGGTAAATTGGGGACATTAACGTTTGGAAGGCAGCCTGCTGTTTCTCTCTGCATTATCACAGCCCAGACACACCTTCAAACAACTGCATTTAATCTGACCTTTAGCCAAAGAACGTTATGCTGTGTGGTTACGCGTGTGTGTGTGTGCGCGCGTCCAAGTATGTTTTTTCCATACTAAATGTCTGTCTGCCAAATGTTGGTGGTTAACTGGGTTAGCTATTGCATTGTGTTTTTAAAAGTATCTATATCTTATTAAACAACCCATGATTCTTTGGTTTTCCTTTTTCTTTCCTTTTTCCATCACGTAATAGCGTTTCATGGACTCAACCTTGCGCAGCCATGATATCATCAATTTGCTATCGTCATTTGTACACCTTCGTCTCCCTTAGGCAGATAAAAGGGTATTTATTAGGTGATAACACCACGGTGGTTGTTTTCACACGGCAAAAGTCTGTAATTGTGTGTACCAGCCGGTTTTACTGGGCTGCTCTATGGTGTCAATTAATGCATGAAAAAGCTTTTACAATAGTCTTCAGATGATGCAGAAACTGTGATTTGTGAATAATTGGACGATCCTCCAGGGCAGAACTTTGTACAGACCTTCAGATGCTGAGATACAATCTTCTGATTTGTTATTCTTTAACTTGTAATAACAAGGTCCAGTATGCCCTTGCAAAAGGATCCAAAACGATGATTCAGAGGAACAAGGATATCTAACAGAAGAATGATATTATTAGTAGAGCAGAGGTTAATACATCTAAGTGGTTGTCCATGATATATTCTCTATTATAAAGCGACTGTTGATGTATGACTAATGCAGTAAAGGTTGTCTCGTCTGTGTTTGTTCTGTTATAGACTGTTGTGCTCTGGGTGGCTCACGGTCTGGTGTTGTGCGTTGTGTCAATTGATGCATGGCTGGTCGTTTAAAGGTGGTTCGGTTTATCATGTCATGCCGGCCGGGCCTGTCCCTTTCCTTGCTCACCCTGTCACCTTCCTAATGGGAGGACATCCATCACCTCACAGCACAGCACACACACACACACACACACACACACACACACACACACAAACACAAACACACTTACCCGTTCATATGATGAGAAAAGAGAAACTGTTGAAGGACTAACAAACGGTACAGTCTTAATATATTGTTCATCCTTACTCTGATAAAAATAACTACTACAAAAATCTGTCAGTGTCCACAACTCTACAGGATCCTCCAGAGACTTTTTAATGCATTTGAATACTGGTAGATCAGTGTGCTGGTGGCAGCAACTCAATTATTCTGTTGATGTTGTGGTTTTGGTTCATAAAACTGTGTAATGGTGTGACTAAGATCTTCAGCGCACTTTAAGATACAACGATACTAGTATTGATTCCTGTGTTAAAAGTAGAGTACAGGACTGCACCAAAAGTAATGGATAAATAAACATGTATGACTTGAAGAAGGCCATTAGCAGTTCATATAAAACATTTAAGATGCATTTCCACCAAGGCATCTAACTTTTATCAAATTAATACAGCTACCCAGTTTATGCACTCTCATTTTAATAAAGTCTGAAGAACATTACATTATTGGAAGTTTATTCCTCTCTGTTTGCTGCTAAAAAGTTCCCACTAAGGTTTCTCTAAGTGGTGTGATGCCTTCCAGGCAAGCTATGATTGATTCATACTTAAAATTAAGACAGATTTTTAAATCTACGAACAACCTTTTTTTTCTTTGCCATATGACCACCGGTCTGACTTCAGCGGGCTTTGTTCCCATTACAGCCTAAACGCTTCACAGTAACACACAGTAATTGGTCGCAAATCAAAGAACCTTAATCAGTAAGTAGACCGAATGTCATTATTAATATAGACGGCCATCTTTCACGCCTTCTTTTCTCACCGCTTTTCTCCTAGCTTTTCAATATGGAGTCATCCACATCTGCCTTTTGTTTTCACTCCTTTCCATTTGTTACACTCCGTTGTCCTTCCGCTTTTCTCGGCCCAAATAATCTTCCCTCCTCTATAATCCGCCTTCCTTTCTCCTCTTGATATGTAATCTCTTCCCTCATCCTCTCCCCAACTATCAACTCCTCTTTGCATGCCCTTCCCCTCTCCTCTCTCACTTCCTCTCACTTCATCTGCTCACATCACATCTCCTCTTCCCTTTCCTCCACTCTCCCCACAATTCCACTGGTACCAGACAGGAGCCATTGTAGCGGAACTCCATCCGTAATAAAGATGAAACAGCCCAGTGTGTGTCCATGTGGGTGTGTGTGGGGGCGAACGGTGCAGTGAATTGCCTCTACTAAATTAGATACACTTGTGAGCCTCGACTTTCTACCTCATCTCCAATATGTATTTTCCCCATTTTCTTTCCAGGTTGATTAAACACAGTGGGATCCTACCAACCGTCTTTCAACTCATTATGGTAAGAAAACTCATCTCGCTTAATCAATTCACCCGTTTTATTCAGCCGATCATCAAATCTCATTCAGCTAGTCAATGAATTAATCAGTCAGTCTGTTGGAATAGTTCTACAATCAGCTCATCAATCTTAGTTGTCCCAATCTGTTTTATTTAATTGCATGTCTGAATTTTATTGCAGCTCAGTTGTATTCTGTCTCCTTCTCCTTCGTCTCTAACTCGCTCTGTGTAACATTTATAGAGGTAGTTATGCAAATAAGTCTGAGTGGTGTTGACCTATTAGAGGTCTGGTGTAATTGACTGGCAGGTCAGCCATTGAGAGGAGGAACGGTTAATAGAGTGAGAATATATACTCCACTATTAAGATCCCACACAAATGTGTCTTTCAATCAGCGAAGCACACACACAACGTTTCCAGTAAACAATTTAATTCACCTAACCCTGATTGCGTACACCGAATCCAATGAACCCACAAACAGTACAATCAGTTTTCAGCTAACCAAAGCAAACCGTTTACACACAATCACAAACATACTAAATAAGCAGTGTTGTGCATGGCTGCTTGTTCAGCCCAGAGTAGCTGATACAGAATGTTAAACACTCTTATCCAACAGCCTGATTAACCCTGCTCTTGATTGTTTACTCGTGTCTGAACCAGTCATGTCTGGATTTATTAAGGCCGTCTGCATTGCTAAAGTTTTCATTGATTTCTCCTGCTTGAAACGCTGTGATCTGGATTGATTACACCTGCCACTGGTGATCACACTTGTCGTGGAGAAACTCACTTAATTGTATTTGTCTGGATGATGAAGTAGTTCAGCTTCAGACATGAAAGGACGTCAGGAAGCAGACTAGACTTCTTTAACTGGTTGCTTGTTAAGCCCGACGAGCAAAAGACTGATCGCAGTGGTTTATTGTCAAATACTTTAAAAGTGCTGTCTCGTTTCTACTGTACATTCTGTAGATTCAGCACTAAGGAATGTTTAATGCTCTATGAGAAGGTTACGGGCAGTGAGGCACTGTTAAAATTCCCTTTTCTGTTCCTCTTAGCTCATTTTTCAGGTTTATGATTTTAGTGATGCACATTATTGTCCTTTCTGGGCTCATTAGTCCATTAAGATCAACATAAATGAGCTTTATCATTTGCTGTTACTGACAGGCAGGTTGTCTACAGTAGGTGTGAATTGATATCATTGTCTTCAGCCTCAGGCTACTGCACATGATGAGTATGAGCCTGGCTTATCGGGCCCGTGCACAGATCACACTCATGCGCTGAGACCCTGCGGGCACAGTTGGTGTATTCCAGAGAGGATCAATAGTGAAATGAGGGCAGGAGAGAGAAGGATAAGTGAAATACTGCAGGAGGAAGGAGACCGGGTTTTATCTGGAAGACGGGGGGCAGAAGAAGAGCGAGGTTGAGGAGATCGGAGTAAGGAAATGGAGACTACAGCCTTGCTTCTGGTTTTCTTCAAAACCACTTAATTATCAAAGGCTCATTCATCTAATACACATCATCATTTTGAACTAAATTAGACACAACATATGGTTCTTCTCAAGTTCGTCTCTGGGTCTTGGTGTGGAGAAATATTTGCCAATATTGCTGTGCTTCTGGCAATACATACGTCATGAGCGCCTGTCGATTATTTGACAAACTACCAAATTGTACTGTAATAACAAAAAGACTGGAAATTGCTTGCTACTGGGCTGATAGGACAGAAACTCCAGGACAACATATACGTTTTCTATTACAAAGGATCGTAAATATATCATAATCAAGACCATTTATTCTCTTGCTGGTTGCTTTCTGAGGTATGATATGGTCCACACATAGTTATTATGGACTTTGTGTATATTCATTTACTAGAGCTCTCATTTGTTAATAAAAAGTTAGATAAAGATAATTAGATTTGATTTTTTTTTCTCCCCTCACACTCTTATGCTTTTGAATTTAGAATTGTCTTTGCATGGGTTTGTAATAAAGAAGTGGTATTCTTTAACAGTAAAAAATAAAAATGTTCAGTACCATAATTACAATTATCAACTGTAAGTGTATTGTTGAATACATGATGTTGTGGGCTGAACTGTAACCCAGTTATCCTGTTATACCTTCTCCAGGCCCACAGTAGTAGTGTTACCAGTGGGGTGGTCCAGAATGCCATCGCCTTGCTGTGTAATCTGTGTGGAGACACAGTCTTGGATCTGGAGACACAATACCAACAAGGTACAGTACGTCTACACAAGAGAGGGAACATACCTCTCCTTTGAAAACCAACTTTCTTGATTTGTACTGTCCCTTACCCGAGTACCATTATAAGTGAGTCCTAGAGGCCTGTCTGTCATTGACCCTTCAACAGCAGAGTGTGGATTTTGTACATCTACTCTGCAAGCATTATTAATCGTGGTGTTGCCTGTTGACCTCTTGTTTTCCCCTGCTGTGCTGCTGCAGCATAATGCTTAGTCAAACACTGTGTGTTTCACAAGGCACAGGCAATGAGGCACATAATGTCGTTTTGTCCCCCCCAGCTATTATAATATTAGGATTAGCTCGGGTGTGTATGGTACAGTCACAGTGCAAGACAACATTTACATACACTGATGCCTGCGTGTTTGTTTGTGTGTGTGTGCGTGTGCGCACGTGTGTATATGCAAATGTGTCAGGACCCGCAGTCCAACGCTGTAATTTCAACTCTCAGCTGCAGTGAAAGTGTAACACAATAATACTTGCTTTCTCTGATTACTATTTAGGACTGTTTGCATTTCTATCTCCCCGGTCGCTCATTATTCTGTGTCTCATTCTGTCTGTCCATCTTTTCCTCTGCACGCCCTGACTTCACAAAACCGCTATCAACCCTTCCACTGCTGTTTTCATTGGGTCAGCAGTGCGGCAGTTCACTAGTCAGCATCATTATCGCCCAATCAGCTTCCCTCTCAACAAGAAACTGTCAGCCCAGCATTAATACTGGCCGGGCAATTAACGCTATCTCCCTCTCCTCTCCTCTCTCCTCCTCTGTTTACTTGTTCACCTCTTTTTGTCCCTCCTTCTCCCTCTACTTTTTTAATCTTCCCAGCTCACATCTTGCCACGCCATCTCTTCTCCTTCCGTCGCTCTGTTACTGTTTCTTCCTTCTCCCCCGTACTCTCTATTTTGAGTTTCTCTGCTATCTTCTGCTCTCCAATTCTCCCGTTTTGGAGTTGTGGTTCACTCCAGATCAGTGTGGCGATGGCAATAAAGAAGGGATAGGGTGAGGCGGAGATGGGTTTCATGCTTGTGTGAATGTATTTGTGTTTCTGCCTCAGAGTATGTGTGAAACGGAGAGGATGCAGGAGTGCCCAATATGTGTGTGAAGGAAAAGGAGGAGATGAGGTTTATAATTGGGCAGATTTGCCTCCGACTGAGATAATACCCCCTGGGGAATGAGGACAGAGAGAGAGACTCTCACACACACACACACACACACACACACACACACACACACACACACACACACACACACACACACACACACAGATAATTTGGGGGAGAAGAGATGTTGAGGTGGAAGGGAGTGAGAATTTGATACAGGAGGGGAAGAGAGGGGAGTAAAAGACTCCTAAACAAAGTTGCTATTATTTTATATGATTGTGAAAGGCTCGGTTTTGATTTATGAGTTTCAAGCAGTCTAGTATAGAAAGTCCAGGTTGTCATCTGATTATATGACAGGACAGTTGAGTTGAAAACGCATTTTCTAGGCACATTTACAAGCAAAATGGATGATCTAGAAAATGTAAAAGTTCAGAAGTGTTCCCATGGACGCCTGAGTTTGGTGTTGGGCTGTTGAAGAGGTGTCAGTTGATTAAAGCCTGCTTGTCCTTATTAGTTATTTAAAGAAGTCTTTAGGGGCTCCACGTGTCAGAATATTTGAGGTTCCTCTCTGTGTTGAGTCTGAAGAAAATCTTTGTTGTTTCTCCTGACCTTTTGTGAGAAGCTCAAAGGATTGTTTTTGGAAATTGCCTCTGCACCGGTGTTGACTAGCACGTGTGGGACTTGATGGATTCAGGTTATTTCCCCAAATGGTGACTGAAAAGGTTCTCTAAAGGTTCTTCAACAGGGCTTGACGGCCCATATGTGTCTAATCACTTAAGCACCATTGGCATAAGTAAACCCATATGGAGGTTTTCATATTGGCACACAAGAGGCCACTGGACTGATCATGTTACAAAATAGCAATCATAAGGTACACTGATTTGTTATATCTTTATGTAATTATATATTTCTGAAATATAATTTTATGTTGCAAAAATCCACTTTCATTTATTTGTCATTTATTTACATATTATAATATGTGGTAATGTGGTAATATTTCCCAATCTCTGATTGAGTCACATGGGAGAGTTTGGAAATGATTGACAAGCAGCCTGTTTTGTTGTTCCAGTTCAGTCAGGTTGGTTTCTTGAACCAACTGAGTGCCCCACAGAATGCTTCTTTCAACAACAGGGGGGGAATAAAAGAATGGGTTTCTTTTTTTTTCATTCCAGACAACATTTTGTGAATACTATTTAATCCACAAAAAATATTCTTTGTCAACTAACACTCAAATGATATTTCTTTGTTAGTTTATTGAATGACTCAGACTATAAAAAAATCTTGGTCAACTAAGACCAAAAATGTGTCAATTAATGGACCACAAGTGGGAATCCCTACTAGTCGCACACATGATTTGACCATAGTATTCTTTACTCTTTGAAAGCCAACCCAAACTTCACATACATTAATGGGAATGACGCATTATTGAAACCATGTACACAAATTGAATTTAGTAGTTTTTTCTGTCCCCACAAAAACGTCCTTCTTTGCTTAGACAGTAATGCTTTAATCCATCTCTCCTGTTGATTTCCAATAGAACTAATTTCACAGTGGTTTAAAAATAGATAGTGTCACAAAGCATCGTAGGGATTCTATTTTTACCACCAAAATAGGACAACGCACAATGGCTTCCACTCAAAGTATTCCTTGACTCTTAAGTGAGCCAGCAATACTTAAATTAAAAAATATTTTTAACAGTTTTAAAATCAAATCTTTAGAAAACTATATAAATATCTAGAAAAACTATTTAAAAGGGGACTCACTGCTATCTATATACTGCATGGTTTCAGTATGAGCAGATGCAAAGAACAATGTTTGTTTTGATTACGTATGAAGCTGTAATGGCTGATGAAAGGTAGCTTAAGACCAGGCACCTTTAGAAGATTTATTTAATGTAATTTTGTTTTTTCATTTAGTAAAGAAAGCTGTGTATACTAATGACAACTATTCTCAACATAATAACATACCATACCAGTATAATATTATTTACATATACATGAGCAGCTATCTGGAACACAGTTTTCCCCTCAAGACGACTGCGGTGTCGGATCACATTAGCAGCACAGGAGGTCCGTGTCTGACTGAACAGTCCAAAGTAGAGCAGTCTGTTTATTCAATTATGAGGCAGCTTGACAAAGTAACAGTTCATTCTACTGACAGCACGCTAGCTTGATAGCTTTCTAGTGTCGCATTTTCGCTCACAAAAATAAATGCACACTGTCTACATTCTAAATAAAGATCTATTGAAATAGAAAATAACACTGGGTGAGTTTTCCCCAGTGAAGAAAGGTATTTAACTGTTGCCTTTCTGTGCACGGAAATAAAGGGGAATTACAACTTTTTAAATTTGGCACGGTGGAAATAATGTATGGGAAGAAACTACATAGTTTTTGCTTGCATGGATGTGTGGTGAGAACACTTCAGGGACAGGCGACAATTACCTACTACTAGTGTTGCACGGTGTACCGGTACTAGAAAGGTATCGCGGTACCCATACGTTGAAAACACGTACCCAAGAAGACTTGAGGCTGAAATTGCTGCCAAAGGTGCTTCAACAAAGTATTGAGCAAAGGCTGTGAATACTTATGTACATGTTATGTTTTTGTTCTTTATTTTTAACAGATTTGCAAAAATTTGCAAAAAACAGTTTTCACTTTGTCATTATGGGTTGTTGTGTGTAGAATGTTGAGGAAAATAATCAATTTAATCAATTTTGGAATAAGGCTGTGACATAACAAAATGTGGAAAAAGTGAAGCGCTGTGAATACTTTCCGGATGCACTGTAAATTGGATGTGTGGCGTGAGTGCGTGTGAAAACATGGAAACACGCGTGTCACACGGGGAAACCGTGAGAGTTGGCAGCCCTGTAGCTTTGTTGGCTAGCTTGACAACAACTTTCCTAACACAGTCAAACATCAATCAACACAAGACAAAGCAAGACCCCAAAAAAGTTCCTGAATAGTCCAGCAGAAATATATACATGCAAAATAACCTACAATTTCACTGTAGGGCCTACAGGGCCTCATGTGGGCCTATATGGTCATGAGGTCAGAATGCACACAAAATTGTACCAAATAATACACACTTGATGCAATAGGCTACATGCTTGTGGAGCCTGAGGGTGGATCTTCACCTAATCCTGTTTATCTATAAGGAAATATGAATGTGAGAATATCAAACTATGCAAGTAAATAAAGCATTGTTCATCCCACAGACAGTCAAACAGATATCAGGTAAAAAAAGGAACCTTACAGATGTTTTATTTATTACTATCATAGATAAATATATTCCATTAACCTATTTGTGGTATCGTATCCTAAGTATCGGGTACCGTAATATTTTGGCAGGTATAGTATCAAAGTCATAATTTTGGTATTGTGACAACCCTACCTACTACACAAATCCAGCTGCAAAATGCAGAGTATCTTCCATGTGATGTTGAATTTACTAAGCATAGGAACATGGTTTTCTACTTAGTAAGAGCTATTTATTCATGACTTAGCTAGGGTTAGATAATTGTCTAGGGAAGGATGGAGGGAAGGAAGACGAGAACAGAATGTATTTCTAGATTATCACCTGAATTAGGATGTCTTTTTTGCTGTTTGTGTTCCCTACTGACTGTGGACTTTGTGTGCTTGTACTATCAACTATTGATTTTCACAGATTCATTCAATTTACACAGCCCCGATTTTGTTTTAAAAGTGAAATTTCAAATTCTGCTACTTTTCTCTGCGGGGCAAATACGTGACAAGCATTGCTATCGAACCACAGGAGACTGTCCCTCTCCATGTAGAGGGGCTGTTGATCCGCTGTGGAGTTCAACCAGCGAGGTTTACTCATATTAGGCCGAGGTATATTATTCTATGTACTTCCGGCATAAATGCAGGAGAGAGACTGTTTTTTATTTATAGTTTTTGGAGTCTAGGGGTTGAGTTTTTTGTGATGATTTTCTAATGGTAATTAGAGATCTTTCCAACAGAATATGTATTTTATTTCATGACCAAGTGTGTACAACATCCCTATGCACTTAGCTATGTAATGGATATGCAAGGAGTTGAGAAAATGTAATTTTCTACAAAAGAACCTAAGAAAGAGCACATACCAAGGCTCAGTCCTTAACGCACGTACCGTGAATTGTTGAAAAATCTTATAGAATAACTTTACACTGCTCCCATGCTATAACTTATCACACACACACGTACAGCGGACTGGAGTAGATTCCCATGTACTGAATCAAGAAGATACCTACCGAGCTGCCATGCAAAGTGGACCCCACCTTGCATGGCAGCCTGCGATGTCACAAGATCATATGTGATCAGATCTCACACAAAAATCCTTGTTGTCGGGCAACAAGTAATGCAAAACTGTTCTGTATGTCAGAGTTTGGACTAATCTGGCAGCCCATGAAGAGATTTGGGTGAATATTCAATGAAGGCATCTCAGATGGGTCAGTGTCAGAAAGGAGCAGCAACCTCTGGGCTAACAAATGAAGTGTGGAATTGCCAAAAAATATCAATTCTTCAAATGACCACCTGAGCCTGCCTCCTAATGCGAGAAGATTCCCATAAACGTGTTAAAATGGCCAACTTTACAGCAGAAAATACTGCATTTACTTTACTTTTTTCTGGTCTCTATAACTTTTTGGACTCACCCGTTTAAAACCAACTGAGACTACATCCATATTT
Source organism: Gasterosteus aculeatus (assembly GCF_964276395.1). Classification (NCBI taxonomy): domain Eukaryota; kingdom Metazoa; phylum Chordata; class Actinopteri; order Perciformes; family Gasterosteidae; genus Gasterosteus; species Gasterosteus aculeatus. The sequence goes on along the minus strand of NC_135707.1, from coordinate 14,770,419 downwards.
TACAAATACCATCTGGCGCGTCAGGTTAGTGTAGACTGTAGACCAACATGTAGCTCATGAGCTGAGGGTAACTTACTACCTGTTTCTCAGTGACTAAATTAAGGTTCACCTGTGCATACATTTGTCAACATTTGATCCACTGCACCGACATCATGCCTCTTCTGACACACACAAACAGAGTCTAAATAATTATGTCTGCTATTGTATGGTAACAATTTGGTTCTATAATTGTCTCTCAGCAAGTTTAATTATACAAGTTCCGTTTTTTAGAGGAAACAAGTTGGAGATTGGCGGTTTACCAGATTGTAAAACGTAAGCCGTGGTAACAAAAACAAGTCACAATCCTTTAAAACTTTCTCCATTGACTTTTCCTCTTCTGTACAGGCCTAACGGAGGTGATGGTGATCACCCTCTCAGAGGCTGCGCTGGTCTACATGGATGGAGAGGGACACGCTGGGAGGAAGGTCAGCCATCCTGTATTGCAAGCCCTCCTCGAACTGCTTCACACCATCCTAAAGCAAACATCTGCTGTCATCCGCTGCGCTCTGCAGGTACGTCCACTCACACTCTAGCAGTCTCATTGGCCATTCGTTCCTGTTTGAAATAGTTAATGTTGATGTGATCTCAGCTTTGTTGTCATCTGCTTTACTGACTACCTCAAAATGTATCGAGAGCAAACATTTAGCTATTATTAACTTACAAACCAATATCCTTTGTATTATATAATTCTTAAAAGCCACGGTCCATGCAAAAAAATCCTTAGAATGCCATGACATTTGAACATTTTAAACAAACGTTACCATGTGTCAGCTGTTTTGCTGTATCATGTTGAAGTGCCCCTTATAGGCTGGTCTTTTTCCCACATCTATTTAGAAATTTCATCTTTGTTGACCACAGAACCAGCAACAGAATCACAAAATCAATTCCCTCAAAATGTTGCCCTTGCACCGTGTCCCTGAAGGCATGGCTGTATGTGTGTGTGTGTATGTGTGAGCATTGATGTGGTCAGTTGAAGCTGGCAGGTTTAAGCAACTGCAATATTGAAGTTGTGGACTCAGGAGAACGAGGATGTGGTCCCAAGTCCCTGGGACACACACACACACACACACACACACACAAAGGCATACACGGAGCGGCCTGTCTGGCTATGTCCCTGCGGCCTCATTATCACCAGTGGCTTTGTCCTTAGCTCGCCTCCCTTTACGCACACACACACACGTATGCTCATATGTACACACACACACACACTGCCCCTGTCTCCCCATAGTGTGCACCCCAACCCAATGCATACATATTAATGCCTGGACAGGGGGGTGTGGGGACTAAAGGGGAGGAAGGGTATAGGACTGGGTGGAAGAGGAAGGAGGAAGCAGTGAGGTATGGATGAGAGAAGGAAGAGACACAGAAGAAGAGGGCCAGCTGAATGTGCAGCAGAAATCAATTCTGCCAGGAATCCAAAGCTCATTAAAAATAAAACTTCTGCCCAAACCAAATTCATTTGGGTAATAAGGTCTGATAAGGAGAGAGGACGTGACTAGAACACTCTCCCAAACTATTACTCCGTTGGTCAAGAGAGGGAGAAAGTCAGAGATTATATACTCTACAGAAGAAAACTGAGAAGAAGAGAGAGCGAGCATAATGGAGAAGAAGTAACTCGGGGAAGAGAGATGGAAAATATGCGCTAGTATTAATCACATTATTCCAGAGCTAATTGGCCTGAAGTTCCACTGTAGGCATGAACTGAACTAAAATAAGTGAGGGACAGAGGTGCTAATGAGATGGGGGCAGGAAAAGGGGGACTGCAGTATTAAAGAGACGCAAACCTATCTTAATATGACAAAATAAAGCTAAGGCAATTAAATAAAATGAGTTCAACCGTGGTTGTCTTTACATCTTGTATTGAAGAAGAGTTAAATTAACACAGAATATCCAGACGACGGTTTCCTGTCTTAATCTAGTTGTCAGTGATCTCTCCATCTGTCAGAGTCTGTCGTGTTAGGTCCATGGATCCATCACTATTGACTGTCAAATCTCCATGAATGATTTAATGTGTGTGTCTCTATGTGTGTGTGTTTGTGTGTTTGGGTGGAGCCAGAGGCGATCTTGCCCGGCAGTAGAAACTGAGGCAGCAGAGAAGCTCCTCCTGGAAAACAGACCCCTGAGCCAGCTCAGCACGCACCTCATTCACATGGTGAGGCCGATACTCAATGAAGTGTGTGTGTGTGTGTGTGTGCGTGCGTGCGTGTGTGTGCGTGTCGAGCATGCGTGAGAGAGAGAGAGAGAGAGAGAGAGAGAGAGAGAGAGAGAGAGAGAGAGAGAGAGAGAGAGAGAGAGAGAGAGAGAGAGAGAGCTTGTCTATTTGTCTGGTTATGTGTTGTGTTATGTTGAATTTGAAATACGTATCTGGTCATGGTTTCTACACCATGTAATACTTGAGTTATTAGCAGTCCTGACCAATGATATATATGACTACCTTCATTGAAAATGGCACTGTATGCTGAATTTAGCCATTATAGTCTTTTTGCCCTCCTGCCTCTGTCTTTTATATATAACATCACTCTCAGTGGAAATTAGTTTCCATCCAAAGCTAAAATAAGACAGATGTTCTTTAACGCTGGTTAAGAACAATTGGTAAACCGTAAGCCACTGTGGCGTAATTAGTTCCTCTTTGCTCCCGTGTCTGACTGCCCTGTAAACAGCATCACTGCTGATCAAGCTCATTTAAAAGTTCTTCCTTAGTTAACTTTCTGCCTGAGGAGGGTGTATACTGTGGTAATGCAGTTAGTCAAGCAGTGCAGTAAACTATCCTCAGAGACAAAATGCTCGTTATGCACTTTCAAACGATTTCTGGGCTGCATGTGAAATGAGAGTAGGAACGTTATATGCTCTTTACCTCTCTCACATTGCTTGTTCCGCTGATATAAATAAGTGTTCTAATTTACCAAAAAACATTTTCTACTGTTTATTATAGTAATTCTAAACGTCTGCAGAAGAGGCTTTTAAATCTGCAAGAATTTGATTTTGTCTAAAAAACAAAAGATAAGAGTAAAATCTTGGCCTTCATGTTGAGAGTAATGTGCAAATATAATCTTTTCTTCCCAAGGGACACAATAGAGATTTTTACTTGGTGAGTGTTGGGTGTGCATCTGTGTGCGTGGCTGTGTCTCAAAGTGTTGAGGGGGCAGGTGACACAACCCGGGTCTCTGCGCAGCCCCTTTGCCCCATGGGAGATTAGCCCAATAGAAAAACCAGCAGCGTCAATATAATCCCTGAATCGAATTAAAAGGGTTAAAACTGGCTTGTGATTAAAAAAATTACAGTTCATGGCAAGTATTGTTATTTACTTACAACATTAAGTGCCTTTGTTTAGCAAAGGGTCAGTTACAGGTAATAGTCTTTCTAAGATCTACATTGTTGAGAGGGAAAGATTATCCTTAATGCTTCTGTCAGTATTTGTTTGAAAAATTCTAAATCGATTTACAGAGGCTAAAAAATACACAGTCGCTACAGGGACGTGAACAGAAACACGGTGCATGGAAGAATTTCATTGCTCCATTTATGAACCGACTTTGTCTCCTGGCAGCTCTCCACTGAACACCAGGAGGTTTGGGAGGAATCCATCCAGTGTCTGTCCCTGCTGGTCCAGCTGTATGGAGGAGAGGGTTACGACTGCCTGTCGCCCTCCTGTTTGCAAAGCTTTTCACATGCGCTGCACACACACATGCACATGGAGACCCCCCGAATCCAACGCACAACACTTAGGATCATCAAACGACTGGTGAGTGCAGTGCACGTAGCGCCATGCAGACACACACACACACTCACACAAACACACCGAGCAACAGCCATGCATGTGTGGAAAAGTCAACATGGCTTGTCTGACATTTTATCAGATGACGTTGGTGAATATCCCAGTGCTTGTTTGTTTTGTATTGAATTGAAATATTAGCTGTTTAGCCTCTGCAGAATGAAAATATTGGGGTCATGAGAACACACACACACACACATGCACAGACAGCCCTGCTGTGCCGTGCTGCTGTTCTGAAAATAGAGTGTAGTTTCACTAGAAATAGACTGATGTGACGGAGGAGGACAGAGAGGCAGACAAAGGGTTGGTTTGTATCTGCCTGTCACTCTCTTTTTTAAATATTTGTCCAATTTAGTCTGATAGCCTAATTATAATAATAATACAGTGATACAGGCCAAAGATTTGAGTTTACGTGAAGCTTGTGTTCCCCAAAATAAAAGTGAACAACAACAGCTGAGGTCACGTGGAGAAAATTGAGCGTTAATGCAGCGGCAGTTTCTTGATAGCAAAGTGATGAGTAAAAGAATGGCCGGGTTGGTGATCCAGAGACAATGTATCTCAAAAAGAACGTGAAAAATTGGCAAATTTTCTTTTGAATCCCACAAATTATATTAAAAAGGCGTTTGTGGTGTTTTGGCTTGGCCGAAGGGTCATGACAAAAAGTTTCTGCATGTTGGACACAAGGACAACTGTCGCCCTGAGATCATACGACCTTACTGAAGGCTTTGCCTGCAAGCTTCTTAATTTGTGTGTGTGTGTGTGTGTGTGTCTGTGTGTGTGTGTGTGTGTGTGTGTGTGTGTGTGTGTGTGTAAGTGTAAGTGTAAGGGAGAGGGAGAATTGCTCGCTATTATTTTTCTGCTTCTCCCTAATTAGTTGCAGCCACCTGAACCACCCACACACAAACTCTGACACACACACGAGCCCACCGAGTAACCTCTGTCTCTTTTTGTGTCTGTAGTAGCACATTTGTCCTCTCGTAGAAAGCCATTTCCTCGTAGCTAGTGGATGAGTCACTGAGGGGCTCAGTGTTAAGGTTAGAACTCTTTTATCTGGTAATTTAAGAGACTTAAATGGTTAAGTTACTATATTCTTCCCTCACCGTTTACCTTTCCCTCTTTGGAGTCCAGTCATTTTAAAGACAGTTAAATCAAGATTTTAAAACCGTTTCGTAAATTGAGTTTTTTTCAATGCAATAGACATTCATTATGCACAACACACACATTTTCACTGACGCACAATGATGCACACGTCCACACACTCTCATTTGTAGGTAAGTGTCTGCCCTTCAACAAAGGCTTTTTTAATTACCTTTCATTGATTTCAAGGCTCTGTTAATCTCAATCAAAGATCCTGCTAATAGCTTGGAAACTGCCAAGGAGGAGAGAGGGGGAATGAATCAGTCTGAATCAGTGGAAATTTTAATTTATCCTTTTTTTCACCTCACACAACTTGGAATGACTTGAAGGGGAGTGCTAATTAAATGAAAGTTATTTCTTTCAAAGAAGTTTGATTTGAAATGTTTTTGACTTGTTTTGAGTAGCCTACCTCAGGTACTATAGCAGAATGTATTATACTGCAGTTTTTTGTGTGAATTGTGTTTTCTTACTCCTTGACAAACCTGGACCCTTGAGGCCATGCAGGCGCTAGTCAATGTTGTACGCTGCTTTTTAATCCCACTCCTGCTTCTAGAAAGCTTCTTCCTCTCTCATCTCTGGAGGCTAAAATATCTTGACGCAAAGTTAAAATTGATGTTATTCAATTAACATGAATTATTCAAACTTTTCATGTTTGGACCGTTAAACATGGAATGTGTTGATCCATCAGCCATCAATCAATCCTTCAGAAAAAGTGTGTGGGGGGGGGGGGGGGTTGTGCTCTCTGTCTCTGTTGGTTTGTCTGTCTCTCTCTCTCTATATCTCTATCTTTCTATCTGCAGCTGAGTCATGTGCCCCCCCCCCCCCCCCCCCCCCCGGTACGAGGACAGCAGATTTCCAAAAGTAAAAGAGGGACAGGAACTCACTGATTAACATTCAGCCTTTAATTTAGCAAAATGTCGTCGTGCTCCGGTCCTTTTTTTCCCTTTGAGCTGTCCCCTGTCTCTCTATCTCCGTCTTTCTGTCTCTGTGCGCTTCTCATCTGAATTGTTGTTCAGTGTCATGGAGTCAGGGTGTTGGTCAGGTAGAGACGAGGGCAGAGACGTGGTGGAGGGCAGGAATGAAGAGCGGATGATAAGTGGGTGTTTTTAGTGGTTGGTTAGCTTGTTGGTGTGTGTTGGAAAAGTAAGCGAGTCAGCGGAGCCTCTTAGTCTCCTCCTAACCCCGTTGCCTAGCAACAACCGTGCTGTCGCCAGAGACAACGGTGATGATGTCACCCGAGATCATGGAGAACTCGTTCAGCAAACGCGCTGACGACACACACGCGTGCGTACACACGGGCACACAGAAATATGTACTATTTAATAACTATTTATTAAAATGTATTATTTTGTTTCACAACAAACTGTCAACCAACTTGGCAAAGAATATGAATAAATACAAATGTATGTAAGTGTGTGAGTGTTTTTATAGCAAATTATTTGATTAATGTAGATTTAAATGACATTGAGTGTGACATCACAGTCGTCGGTTACTCTACTACAAAGGATTCTGACGCACACCAGCGGTTCTTATAATGTAGTTGTACGCCAAGATAATGCTCCATTTCTAGCGGAGTGGAGTAAGACGCTTCCTGAATGCAATGTAGACCAGGCGCACTATACGTTGTTTGATCAGAGCTCCCAGATTCCCACCTCCTGGTGCCACAACAACAATAACAACCATCGTATAGCTAATCCTCCTAGTCCAAATCTGCCATCATTTTTTTTACAGTAATGGAATTGTGTTGGGACTAATTTATTTATTTTTATTTTTATTTTATTTAACTATTACGTCATACTTATCAAGTAAATCAAATACCGTCTGACATTCCACACTGAATACGTTGAAGTACTAAGTAGGCCTAGCATTCGCCAGAGGGAGTTCGCACAAGTCCGGGTCAGTGAACTAAAGCCTAGTTTATGCTTCTGCGTTTTAATAAATAAACAAATAAATTAATAGACGTGACTCTCTAGGTCGTCTTTAACAAAAACACGTTACTCCACCTGTTGTTCTGCTGGGAATTTGCTCTGCAACACACGCAAGACTTTTAGAACCATGAATTGAAACGAGTGCGTCGCCCCAACGACGCAGGCGCAGAAGCATGCGCCAGCCTTAACTTTGTTCTCTCGCTCCAGGTGCAGACTACAGAGCGATCTGATTGGTCGGACTGTCCTGAAGCAGCGGAGCTAATTGTTCTACTGCAGGACATAACTACGTCCAACAGGTACGTGCTTCTGCTGTTTGAATGCGATTGTGTCATATAGCTTATTTATGTATCCTGGAATATCTCTTTCATCCTTCTATTCTGAGTCAACAGACTATTTGGATAAATCTAAAATTTACATAATTTTGTTTAAAAATTGTGGCAAAACAAAAATTTTTACATTTGTTTGCGGAAAGCGCTAAGATTCTGGTATTGTGTAGATCAATGTTGAAAGCATACCTCAAGGAAAACAAATCGTTCTGCTTCTAAATGTGTTTCCTAAAGCTTTTTCCGTCATTTTATTATTTTCATGTCTGAACAGTTCTGGTTTACAAAACTGACCTTTTCCTAGTTTTTTCCTAGGATGCAAGCTTCTGTCAGCTTAATGAATCACAGAGAGCTAACAGATGAAATGTATACATATATTAAAAACAAACGTCTTTTTGGGGGATCTCATATCACTGGCAGGAAACATCGCCTGCATCACGATCACGTGTGTGTGTGTGTGTGTGTGTGTGTGTATATATATGTATGTGTATATATATATATGTATGTGTGTGAGAGAGAAATAACTAAACCTCCTACCTGGTTTATTACTTTTTGCATATTTGTCATGCTTAATGTTTTATATCAGACAAAGATCCCCTGAGTAAATACAAAACGCAGTTTTTTAATGATGATTTCAGTTATTAAAGGTATTTTTTTCCAAACCTACCTCACCTATGTGAAAAGGGTAGTTTAAAATGATGTGTGCCTCAGAATCCTGGAAGCAAACAAGTCCTCTCAGCAGCGCGGATGCCTTCCCTCGTCCTTGTTGTCCTTGGTTGTGGCTGCAGCGTCCCAGACGGTGATGGAGGAGCAGAGGATGGACTCAATGATGGCCGTGTAGAAGTGCACTATCATCGTCTTTGGCAGGTTGAACAGCCTCTGCTGAGCCTTCTTGGTGATGCAGCTAATGTTCAGCTCCCACTGGAGGTCGTGGGATATGATGGAGCCCAGGAAACGGATGGACAGCGGTGACGGGGCGGGGGACCATCTCCACTGTCTTTAGGGCGTTGAGCTCCATCCGCACCACGTCACCAATTTCCGACCTGTAGGTCAGACTCGTCCTCGACTTGACGATAACAAAGAGACATGGTAAAAACAGCATTTCATAAAAACCACATCATAAAACAGTCACACATGGCGGTGGTGGCTCAAACCATCCAACGTGGCCACCACAGCGATGTGGAACACTGGATCGCAGCTGTTGCCTCCGAGGGTCCACAACCAGTCATTAGAGTTAGGGGGCCATTACCTTTTCATTAAGGGCCATGCAGGTTTGAATATCTGTTTTCCCTTAATAAATGAAGTCAGCATTTAAAAACTGCATTTTGCATTTACTCAGAATATATTTTATTAATATAAAACATCATTTAATTGTGACAAATACAATAAGAGAGCAGGAAGGGGCACATCTTTTTTCACGGCACCTTCAAAGAGCTGATATCCACACACATGCCAACATGTTTGCGGGCGGGTTCTGTCTGCGTTCATGTGTTCCGCTGTATCTTTGTACCCGGCTGCCTTTTATGAGTATATGGTCTCGCATGTGTGTTCCCTCTTCAAGCCGAGGGTTTGTCGCCCTGGCGACCCTCCTCCCTTTGATGTCTTTATGTGTCAGACTCGCATCTTGTCTCTCTCACACACACACACACACACAAACTCACACTCTCTCACACTAACACAGAAGGAATACACACAAATAGTCGCTTTCAGTCCTTCAATATACAAACTCTCTGTTTCTCAATCACACACAGGCGGCGTCCGATCCGTAATAAAGGTGTATTGTTGTCCTGCAATAGAGGCCCCTCCTACTCTCCACTGCCTCCACCCCCCTTTTCTCCTCGGTCAACCCTTTTCTTCCCTTTTTGTCCCCCTCTATTCCTCTCTCCCCCCTGCATCTTTCTTTCTCCTGCTCTCGTGGTCTTTCCCTCTCCTACTTCTCCCCTCCCCTCCTCCCTCTCTCTGCTCTCCCTCTCTGGCAGATGAAAGCAGAGATCAGCTCCGGCCTTTGAAGTGGCTGCGACGGGCACACTCCCACTGGTTTAGTTGTAGAAGTAGGGGAGCAGAGGTTTTAGGAGAAAGGGCAGGAGATGAAAGAAGTTATGAGGGAAGGGGGGGGGGGGGTAAATGAGAGGATGGTTGGGCCAGAGAGAGGAGATGGAAAAAGAGTGGGAAGTTCTGGGCTGAGATCCCAACCCAAATGATGTTATTCAGCCTTTACCATGGCAACCTGAGGAATGCCTTTTCAAACCTCAAGCGTGAGCGAGTGTAGAGGAGGGGGGGGGGCATCACTCACAGCTCTCCATGCTGGAGAAAAGCCTTGAGCTCTAAAACCCAATCTCAACTTGATTGATGCATTCAGCCAAACACAAAGCGGTCAGAAGAACTCAACGTACTGAAAATAAGATTAAATATCACTATCAGGATCTTGTGTTATGTGCAGAAGGGTTTGGAGTAAAGGCGGAGTGCAGTAAGATGGGTGCCATAGCGCACCTCTGCTAAAGGTGCATTTTATAACTGTGCTTTGTTCAATTGCACTAAAAAAACACTGATGTCATACGGTCAGGCCTTTTATTTCTGTTTATTTTAGAGGAACACGTCAAGACATGAATCCAATCCCATTCTTTGGCTCGAAGTGTTGTTGTGAGCTCAGTGTGTGTCTAACTCTGCTCTGTAATAATATATATATATATATATATATATATATATATATATATATATATATATATATATATATATATATATATATAATCATTTTCACCGTAATCTGAAACCAATTATTTTATTTTCTGTTGTCCTCTGACCAGCTGCTTAGTGTCCATTTAAGACTCAAAGTACAGGGACTTCATGTAAACGGAACTCTAAATGTCTTTAAACTTTCATAAACCATATTTGTTTTCTGTACCCAACAACTTTTAAGGATTTCCAAGGCCTCTGGGAGCGCTGGTAATTAAGCTAATTGTGTTTTAATCTACTAAAGGGAGAGCTTCTGCTTGCTCGCTGTCAGGTTGATCTTGGAGGGAGAGGAGAGGAGGGAGATTACATCCTGTCTTGTGTCTGAGCTCGTGTTTGTATACAATATCGCTCCATTTTGGTTTTGGGTAGTTATCAAGCATTACTTTTGATTTCGAGATTTATAGACATAGTTCACTGTAGAATGTGCATAGTAACTTCTTAAATGGAAACTATTCCATGGCAACATACACATTAACAAGAGAACATCAGCCGCTGAATGAGAACCGTGCCGCCCGGACGGGATTCACTCTTCACAGCAGCGTAATTCTTCACTGCAACCTTCCCACGCTAAATTAAGATGTAATGGAGCTCTTTGGTAGATTCATTGACTTCAATTACAGTAAAATCCACCCCGTTTTAAATGTATGAATGGATAGTCACGAGCGTAGTACCGAGACCAAACTGTTTCCTGTTAAAGTTTGTCCTTTTGGAATTATTTTTTAGATGCATTGTTGGGCAGTGAAACGAAACGTATCGATCATCTTGGTCTCCATGTTGAATGGCGAATGGGAACGTTTGCTCTCAAGAGTTGTGCCTTGTCTCGTAGGGTCACTTCCCATTGACCTTTTAATACTGGTCCCAGTCTCCGAACCCATGAGTCGTGCTGGTTTTCCCCCTCAGGGGAGACTCAAGACATAAGTCCATTCTTGGTTCACGGCCGCGGTATCGCTGAACCACATTTCTATTTTTGAAGAACGTGAATATATTCTTGTCCGACTGCTCAACGTCCCGCCCCATCTGTGTGCGCACACGTATTCAAATAAATTAAATTGTTTAAAGTAAACTCATCGGTTTTAGGAGAGTATACATGTATAATTAAAAAGTCAGTAGCATGTTGACAAATTCCATGTCAAAAAAGTCAAATAAAAGCATGTGTTAAAAGGTCATGTTATAAAAGTCGTTGAAAAGAAATATTGTACGATTGGAAAACGGTCCTGAAAATACTTGACGCAAAGTATAGTAAGAAATATAAAATTCCCATTTATTTGTTTAACAAAATGTAATTTTACGCAAACGTTTTTTCCTTTGTCACTAGTTTAAAAACTTGTTTCTCTCCCACAGGTGCCCAGTCGATGTGACGCCACTTGCTGCGGAAATCCTCCAAGAGATCGCTGGACACCAGAACATTTCAGTTAAAGATTAAGCAAACCACAGCCGTCCAACATGTCATCTTAGAACCATAAAGTGGCTGTTGGAATTATCTTCAGGTAACCTCTTTACATCAGCTACGGATTGTTCCTTTAAGATGTCAGTTTTAGAATAAAATGACCTTTGTCGCTTGCCGGATCTTTTGTTATATTGTGACTGGATACAAAACAGCTAAGACAGGTCACTAAATCTTTAGAGACCAGAGTTCATTTGAACTTCGTTTGTCAGATCACTGCAAATCGGATCAACGTAGAGGGATGCATCGTTAGATATTGCAGACTGCCAAATCAAAGCATGCGGTCACAGGTGAACGGCCTCCAGGTCGCTCTCAAAACACACACACACACTAATAACGGGTGATTATCTACAGGCCTGATAGTTGCAGCAAAGTCACAGAATCCTCAACAGGGTGTAGTATGTTGGTAGAGTCCTAATTTCTCCAGCCTCTTCCTAGCAACTGTGCTCCAAAAGGAACATGGCTGCATTTATCACACCGCTACTTGATCGGAGGGTCAGAGCGGTTCTCAGGCTTTACCTCCACTAAAGTCCTAACGCTGTATTATAGCAGCACAGTGACCATTGGTCTAGTCTACAGAAACGTGACACCAAAATCAGCGTGGTCTTCCACGAAGCGTCATGTCCTGGTGGATTTAAGGTGTTTGAAATGAGACGCAGAGGCGTCTGGGTGAAATGACATGTCCATTTTATTGTTTCAGAACACAGCAGGCTACAGCAACCAGCCCCTCTTACTACCACCTTCCCTTAGTAACAGTAGACCAATAAGAGCCCTCCTCCAGCCACACCCATCCAGCTAGGTCAGCTACACCCCCTTTGGAACAGCACAGACACATCGGTGTCCACCTTTAAAGCAAGAAAATAGCTTGATATTTGGACCATGATTTCCAATTCATGTTTTTTTGTTTTTGTTTTTTTATACAAAAGCTACACAATGTTACACTTCATCAGAATACAATTCAACTGATTAACTTTAGTGTTTGGACACCATTTAAAATGTGATCAGATTTTTTACTTGGATGGAGCATTACCATTAAAAAAGGAAAAAACCTCAACACTACAAGAGACTTAAAATACAAGAGGGCTGGAAAAACAGATGAGTCATTATACAGGATAGTGGAAAAAAAACTAGAATAATGTACCATTATAGACTTGAGGGGAGAAAAAGGAAAACAAAATGGGTAAAAAATGAAAAAAATAGTACATAAAAGAATCTTTCAAAAACCAATTGAGATCAGAATCTGTGTCATGTCAGGATTTGAATCAGCCCACCGTCAGGCCGAGACCAGAACCGCACTTAAATCTAGTTTGTCCCAATGGAGTTCCCATCGACAGGAAACTGCTCGCTGTTGTTGAGTCTTCTTCAGGCACTTTCTGAAACCCCGCCTCCTCCATATGGGCGAATCACAATGCAGGTTCATCCAGATCACATGATACAGCTACAAAGGACGGATAGAGAGGGGGGAGGAGGAGGAGAGAGAAGAGACCAACACAGATGTTGGTTAAGACCACACACAGATCAAACACACACTCGGATCAAACACACACGCAGATCAAACACAGCGTCACAATTAGTGGAGCCGTCTAAACATGCAGCAGCCACAGTGAGTTCTCTCCTCTCCCTCCTCACACAAGTACTTTTCAGCCACAGTGAAGATGTTCTCACCTAGTAGAAAGTGAAGTTCAATGTCGGCTTGATATTTACAGGTCGGTATCAAACCAGGCCAGTTGGTTGGAGTCTCCGGGTGGGAGACCCTCTATCAGCTCCTGGGCGTGTCCCAGGTCAGGCAGCCCATCCACAGGGGGGTAGTCCTGGACGGGGTGGTGGACCCCGCCCAGATCATGGTCCATCATGGGCTCCATACCCATCGAGTCCGCTACGTAACCCCCTGAATGGAAGGAACGGTAGCTTGGGTCTGTGGGAATGGATGGGGGAGGGAGGGAGAGGTGGGGAAGCAGAGCAGCTGTTAGAAGCATGTTAACAAACCAAGCTTTTCACACAGTAGTATGATGATTCAAACGCAACACAGCACACCACCAGCCTCCAGCAGACAAAACCACAGCTGTGAGGAACTTTGAACTGAACCCCGCAGTTCACTGGGTTTGGTTTTCTTCCTCCAACAGAAATCCATCTGCCGTGGCCGAGGTTTTCCAAGAACAGCAGAATCTCAGCTTTCATCAGGTTGGCCCAGAGCCGCGTAAAGGTTCGACCGCGGCGCTAAATTAAAAATAAGCTGCCCACTCTGGACTCTTTGCCTATTGATCAGTACGCAGCCCCAAGTCCAAGGACAATTTGACGATTAACAAACTCCCCCCCCCATTTCTTAGAGCCGCGAGAAAATCGATCTCCAGCCTCAACTTGAACGCATTATTGCCCTTCGCCAATTTGATTCCTGTTACACTGCAAATCCAGTCCTCTGCAATAATTGGGAGGATCAGATGGGCCACAGTGTGTCTATAAGATTTTATAAGGACTAATGCTCACGTCCCCTCCTGAGGTCGTCATGGGAGTCCAACAAGAGAGGCGCCTTACCTTCCTGTCTGTAGCCGAGAGGCTCTCCCTGTGCGCCAATATCCAAACCTATGTCTCCAGTCTGCAGAACAACACACAGGTGGACATGGATTGGATTTACAGTCAGTTAAGCAATTTGAAAACAGCAGTCTTGATGGTTTCATACCTCGTTCCAGGCCATTGGCTCAGTCCTGAAGAGCGAGCTGGTGAGTTCTACAGAGAGACGCTTCTTGTAGTCTTGGGGTTTGTCCTCAGACATACGGAACAGAACTGCTGCAGCGTAGGTAGCTGAGGAGAGACGCAGCGTTCAGTCAAAAAGAAACTTGCTGCCAAACCGCAGTGCTACAGCAGAGGGGCCCCTTCCAGCCTCGTAGTTACAGTAATTGTTCCCTCACTTGACATCAATACAAATTTAAATAGAACAGTTTTTTCAGCTGCACTGGATTTTCGAAACATCTGCATAGCATTATCGCTTATGGGTGGTGGGGTGTTTTTTTGCCAACATACCAACTCCTTCGTTGCGGCTGTGCAACAGCTCAGTGAGCGGTGCGGTGGCTCCTTCAGCCTCGATGGCCTCAGCAGCCTCTTTGTCCTGAGCCAGCTCGCACAGGACGCCCGCTGCTACACGCTGGATGTTCTCAATGGGGGAATACAACAGCTGCACGCACACAGGAAGAAAAACAAACAGTCTCAGCATTCGCAGTACTCAAATTGTCTGAAAGGAGGCAACAAGCAGAGATTTTTTTTTTTACCTGTACAAAGAGTGGAATGGTGTTGAGCCCTCTGATGACTATTCTGTTGTGGACGTCTCTGGCCAGGATGTGAAGTGCTCCTGTGCAGCCCTCCACAATCTCCTCCATACGCACTCCCTCCTAATGACAAGCACTCCGTCAGGTTCAAACAGCATGGAGCCCCTCGACCCTCCACCACCAGCTAATCTGACATCTTTAGGAAGACTTTGTGCGACAGATTTCTGCATGTCCGATATGACCACTCACCACAAACTGCTGCTGCGTGCCTCCCATGCTGGTGCGCCTCTGTGTGTCCTGGTGTGCTCTGACCAGCAGCTGGACCAGTCGGGGGATGGCGCCTTGCTCCCTCAGAGGAGCGTGGTTCGCAGGGCAGAGAGCCAGGTTACGGATCAGACCGACTGTAGCCTGTGGAGCGACGCGTGTTAATGGCATTAAGGCGGGACTCAACGGCAACTAGGCAGCCACTAGTCACATTTCACAAAGCCACAGCCAAAAGGTGCTTATGAGATTAGACGGAGCTTCTTCTACAGGTTTTAGCCACTTCTAATTGTCCAATAGACACCCAACGGGCCGACAGAGTGATAAGCTGCTTATGCCTCTGCGATTACCTTAATAAGCGGCCAGTGTGATGGTGGGTGCAGTAATTTGACGACGACGGGGAGGCCGTAGTGCAGTCGGACTGCATTCTGAGCCATCTCCGCGTCCTGGTGTCGGGATGTGAGGTGACGGAGGGCACAAATAGCGGGTTCTGTGATGTCTTCTCTGTCACCGGCCCGAAGCACTGTGCGAACTAATGCCTCAATTCCCCCGACCTACAAAGAAACAGATTACAGATTAATGGAGACCAGAGACGCTCGCATCATGTTTACCGTTAGAGGGTACAATATACGAGCTTAATAACATCTTAAAATTTAAATTAGGAAAGGCCAAAGTCTGGTCGTAACACTAAGAAGACAGTAAATGCG
The DNA here is from genome assembly GCF_964276395.1 of Gasterosteus aculeatus. Lineage (NCBI taxonomy): Eukaryota > Metazoa > Chordata > Actinopteri > Perciformes > Gasterosteidae > Gasterosteus > Gasterosteus aculeatus. The sequence continues at coordinate 14,754,818 of NC_135707.1, read as the reverse complement.
TGTACTCGCCTGGCAGACCATCATCTTGTTCTTGTAGTTGTTGCAGGTCAGGTTAGACAGGATGCCTGCAGCACAGGTCACCACGTTAATGTCGTCACTGCCGAGCAACTGCACCAGAGTTCCAAGGAGACCCTCCATCCCCTCCTGCAGAGGAAGACAAACGTGAAGTGAGCATGAGAGGACAGCTTGGTATGCAAAATCAGAAACATGGAGTATAATTGGTAGAGATGGATTTCAAACAACAAAAAAACAGCGAGTTTGAGTTACTCTCAGACAAAATAGGATTAATATTTGTACGAAGGGCAGTTGGCATCACCTGTTTGGTGGCAGCATCTGATAAGTTCCTGAGAGTCCAGAGACAGTTCTGAACCAGTCTCTGGCTGGGGTCAGTCAGGTGGAGGCCCAGAGCCTGCATGCCTCCTGGACAGAGGGACAAAGATACAGGTTGTTTACATCTGCACGGACCAAAAAGTCACTTAAACATATGTTCCCAAATGCTCGACTAAACATTGTAAATAGGCCGAAGGAATCTGAACACAGCAAACATGTTAATGTCAACACTCATGCAATTGTTCAGAAGGCCAAACTTACCCGCTTCAACAATGGCCGGCTTGTTACTGGAGCAGACCGACAGAACTTTGAGGACGCGGCTCGTCGTCCACAACAACTTCTCGTAGGTGTAAGTCCTCATGATGTTGACCAGTGCCTGCGGGCCCCCACTGGCCAAGATGATCAACTACACACAAGAGACGCCACACACGTTAGGGGATTTGATGTGGACCAAGTGGCAGGTTGAGAAGAGACTTTGCCTCAAGCAGAGACCAATTTATCACACACACACACACCTTGCTTTCCTGGTTTCCATAGGCCAGTATCTGGAGACAGTCGGTGGTGATGGCCAAGAACTTGACATTAGTCTTGTTGAGCAGAGCCACCATTTTCTGAAGGCCCCCAGCTAAACGCACAGCCATCTTGGCTCCTTCCTGGTGCAGGAGGAGGTTGTGGAGAGTAGTAATGGCATAGAACAGGACTGAGTCGACGGGTGAACTGCAGAACAAACAGAGGCTAATTAGATTACTGTCCCACTGGGAAATATCCCCAAATAGAAATGTAGTTGATTAGGTTTCTTAAAAAGGTCCTTCCCCCTCAGCCTTTGATTAGTTTGCACACAGATGCAAGCTTTCATGTTTCTCTTAACACAATTCATAGGCTACCGTGTCAAATAGAAGCTTTATTCTACCAGCAAGAAGGAACAGTTGTGCTTTTTCTGATTTGGGCCAAAACAAAGCGTTTCCACTAACAGTGTAAACATCCCATCACAAGGCTTTCTGCCTTCTTGGTGACTTAAAGCACATCAAAAAATGGGAAATTCTTCCATCCTCCTCACACATACCCGAGCATTTTAACGAGAGCCGGAATTCCTCCTGACTTGAAAATAGCCAGCAGACCCTCTCTGTGGTGGGACAGGTTGTGGAGAGTTCCTGCGGTGCAGCGAGCCGTCTCCACGTCATTTGTGTTCTGCATGGTCCTGACAATGGCTGACACCATCTGGGGCGAGCGCATGATGGCGTGGCGAGACGCTTCTTTCTTTGACAGCTGGTGGACCATCACCGCTGCTTTGTTTACTACAACCTGGCGGGACAGGCGTACATGTTAGGGAATGACCCGAGCAAAAACAAAAAAAACAATTCAAAGCCGGAAATCAGGCACAGGTTATGGGCAACTACCTGGTCCTCATCATTGAGGAGTTTGGTGAGCTCCGGTATCGCTCTGGTTGCCAGCTCTGCATCATCCTGGTAGTTGATCAGATTGACCACAGCGTGTTTGAGCATTTGCGAGGGCTCGGCCAGCCTCTGAACATTGGTGGGGTTTGCTGCTTCGTACTGTGTGGAGGGGATCTGCATGCCCTCCTCAAGAGTCTCTGGGAACATTGCTGCACGAACCCGCTGTGCACGTGTCATGGCGTACTGACCATCTATGTCTAGAAGAGGTACAAGAACAGATGTGTTGTTAGATTGTGGCCCTAACGGCACCATGAATCCCAAGCGTCTTCCTCAAAGGACCAGATCAATTGGAGCCATTATGACCCACCTTGCACTTGTTCCGGGGCAAAGTTCTGGTTGAAGCCCTGCTCCCACTCATACATGACTTGGTTGTCGACATCGTCTTCTTCGGGGTTGCCCTTCCCACTGAGAGAGGGGGCCGTTGTGGTGGCCCCTGAGTGGATGCCTGAATCCAGGTAAGACTGTTGCTGCCAGTGACTGACGGCGGCCTTACGGTCCGGCTCCATGGCCATGTCCAATTCCATCAGATCAGCTGGAAAGACAAATTGGTGGTGGACATAAAGAAAAAAAAAAAAACTTTAGAGCAGAGTTTATCAACAAAGACGAGCACAATAAATCCAAATGTTGCCAAAAGACCAAAAGTGGATTTGTCAGCGTTACAATTTTGAAGAAACTGGAGTTAACGATCTAATTTTTGCTTAGTAAAATAATCAAATAAGTATTTTACATTCATTTCAATTTTAGTTTGTAACCACTAATAAAAATCTGCTTCTCTTGCCATTTCCCCACAGATTCATAGTTCAATTCAGCGATGAAATCACTTCATTTCAAGTTGGATATTGCATGTGCTCCAAGTTTCAAATTGAAATCAATAACTAATTCACTTTTCTCTAATGAGAACATAAATCTGCAGAGAGACACGGTAATTTAATACATTGCCTACTAGTCAATGACCGTTGGTATATGACAGAGAGACAAATGATCAAGCTGGAGAGAGCACGGCGATGAAAGTTTGAGTGTGTGTGAAAACTATCGCCTCACCCTGGGAAGCCATGTTCCTTTCTCAAACCGCAGCCGACACAGCTTCCTGATCTGAAAACAGGAGGAAAAAACAGTGAATGCAGCGGCCTCAGAGGCATCGGGCTTAACCTCCACTCACCAACACTCCTTTCCTTCCAGTAAAATAGCACACAATTAACATTCAAAAGACCACAGCAGAGGTAACAATGGAAAAACCAAGTGTAAAAAACAAAGTCAGTCTTGGTTCAGAAGAAAATAGTGCAGAGGAGTAAATTCTCGGCACTTTCTATCCTATCCTTTCCTCAGACATGCAAATGCCAGCTGCTCCCACACAAAGGCACCATTAAATGTAGCGGCGAGAGACTATTTAGGTGGGAAAGGAAAGGAAGGGACAAGGGATGTGGAGCATTGGCTGGGAAGAAAAAGAAGGGGGGGCATACGCATTCTTCAGCTGGCTTTGAAGCCCAAACCTCATTCTGCAGGTAAGTAAACACCAGCAGCCGCAGCAGAAAGGTGGAGATGGGGGGGTATTGAAAAAATATATATATTTACACCTCATACTCAATAAAATACGCCATGACAGTAACGCACACAATTAAAAGATGGAGAATAAAAATAATTACTAATAAGAGAAGTGGGGCTGTTTAGTCGTTGAAATAAACACATACAAAATATATCTCAGTTACGATTAGCCGTGCATAGAGACAGAAACCTTTTAAACCACGGTGTACCAGTTCTTTAAAACTTAACAGGCACGCTGAAGGGAAACTGGCCAGGCAACAAAAAAGGCCCCAAATGGAGTCACACCCAATGAGCCCACCGCGACCCCCCAGTATAGAGGTTCTACTAATGATAACAACACGATAACAAAAGGACTGGATTTCTGTTACCATGTTGATAATGTTACAGCACCATCGTCTGAGAAAACCCATGAAGAACTATGTGCTGAATACAACACTGTATAATAGGTGTGGGGGGCGAGTTTTCGATTTCTCTCGATTCTCTCTAGAACAATTCAGTCTCGATTCAGAAAAGTTAATAATCTGAATTTTAAAAAAAAGTCAGTCTCGCGCGAGATATTTGCTCGCTCGCGGAGCGTGAACATCCTCGCTCGCGAGGTTAGTCTCTGCTCGCGCTCGAAGGTGTTTTCTAGGCGCTCGCTGTTTTTCTTTTTGACAGGAAGGGGGCGGAGCCAGTCACCATGGTCTCTGCACCTGATTGGTTACAAACCCCGTCTTTGGATTGGCTGGAGTGATGCATTCACACAACTATAGAAGCCCATTTCCGCAATAATGTAAGGGGATAGAAAGAGATAAAACGTCAAAAAACTCCCCCCTTCGGTAACCGTAGATGACAACCAGCTACAACCATCATTTACCATCATTACCGGCACATTAAGAGCAATGCGTCCAGCTCGCAGACCGGTCCGTCAGTCTGAATATCTTGCCAACTTTACTGAACTATGGAGGAGCCTGCGCATATCTTACCTCATTATTTTGATTTTCCAAAAAGTCGATTCGTATTGAAAGTTGGCAAGATATTCACACATTTGGCCTTTTTCCAGTATTTTACAAATACGGACCGGTCTGAGACTAAGAGCAGCTTTTTCTTCATTTAAAAAGAAAAATGAATCTGTTTAATATTTTTTTACATAGGCTACTTCCATATTGTGTTGAAATGCAAGCTGCATTGGTTCTTGCATAGTTGATAGAAAATCATTTGTGACAAAGATTTATTTTCCTCTTATAAAAAATTAGAGAAGGTAATTCATCTGTTGATTTTCTTTAATTGTCAAATAAAGTAGGAAGTGATTAGCAACCTCTGAGTAGCAAACTCAGATTTGAGAAAATTTTGAAAATCGAGATGCATCAGTAATTGTTACATCAGTTTAGAATCGATAATTGGTTTAGAATCGAATCGTTGACCTCTGAATCTGAATCGAATCGTGAGGTGTCAAGAGATTCCCACCCCTACTGTATACATTCTATTAGGAACATACAAGACATCTGCATGATGTTTTTATCTCACAGAGCACTTTAGTCACTACAAAATAGTACTAACCGATATAATCCAAAACCTACTTTTTCTAGGGGGGAAAAAAAGAATATTTGGCCACCTATTTTCCATCTGTCCCCAAGTGAACTAAATGCGCAGCAGGTCGACGGCTGGGTAACCGCCAGCTTGATCATTCAACAATAAACCATATTAAATAAAACTGAATCAACAAAATCATGCATTCACTGTGAAATGACTTTACATAAAATAGGGTTCTGTGAGCGGCATCTTTAATCCAGCCAAAGGCCGTGAATCAACAGTAGCCAGCATCCGTAACGGTGAGGATATCAGCATCGCTTCAAAATGCATCTGCTTTTGCCTTTTTTGTGTGCGAGTTTTACAAACCGACAGGAAATGTTACATCACAAGCAGAGTCTCGGCGGTACTTTTCCAGAGATAGACGGGCTGTCTGAACACCGTGCGGTGTCGCCACCTTGATTATTTCAAAGGAGAATCACCTTTCAGGTCTCTGATGAGCAAACTACAGATCGCTTCACTATCTCGCCGCTTGCCCATATCCTACCTGCTGTCATTTTTCCCTCTTCAAACCAAAGGGAAAACGTCTTTGGCCGAGCGGCCCACAGCGGGACTTGCAGGGTGGTCAGACAATGACATCCCTCGTTGCTTTGGAACGCAACGAGAACACTACTCATAAAGCAGCATTTGCCTATTTAAAACGATAGGAATGTTGATTCTGCCCCGAGTGCCGGTTAATGTGGGGAGTGTGGAGTTAAATGGCTGCCAATATGAAAAAACTCATGTTTAAGTGTATTTGCTCTGAATTTTTTGTGCCCAAAAACCTGATTCTTTAACCACAAACACACAACTCTCGTTCACCATTTACACACCGTCCTCGCAGGCCGTCCTGCCCTCACATAACCCAGCCCTGGCCTAATGGCTGCCATATGTCCCATACAAGGCTGCATACAAATCCAACATACAATCAGAGTGCACAGTGGAAAATGTGGGTCTTTATCACTGGCGCAGCTTCCAGAGCCAGATGTAGTTTTTTTTTTTTTTTTAATGGGCAAACCAGCAAAGCCTTGTCTCCAGTCGGGACACACAAATAGCAGCCTTGCCCATAAGTCACTCCTACTGCAACGCGCTTCTTGTGTCTTGGTATCAGGCTAGCAGCAGTCGGGCCACAAAAATCCAAACTCAAGGTTTTCTTTGAAGCCAGATGTGCAAAGCGGTGCCTGGTCGGGTTAAAAGCCATACAACTGAAACCAGACGACTAATGACCCGACAAACCAGTTACCACAGTCCCATGGCTTCAGACGTATGAGGGACTGAACGAGGTATAGAAAGTCATTAAAAACACGCCATCTTTTAGGAACACAAAAAAATATAAATGTGAGAAACATGGATTGCCCACAAAGTCCTTTGAAGTGCAACGTAACCGCAGACCTTCTGTCCCAGGTCAACATCCAAATGACAGGCTTACTGCTGCTGCACAGAACCGGGAGCCCTTCAGTCTGCTCCCTGGACATAGTAATGAAAAACATGGCGTTCCTACAGAAAGCCAGAGTTCAGCAGTGTGTGAACAACAGACCTGAAGCGACAACAACAAAAAAAAAAAAAAAAGGTGAAACGCTGCAACTATTTGTTAGGAGGGGTTTGCTTATGCTGCTGCCACACAGAACAGAACAAGGGCCCCATTTAATCCATCAGGCTGGCTCCATTCAGGGCTCAGGGAATACAACTCACAACATTTAGCCACAGAACTGGATGAAGCACAAAGCTGGGACCTTAATAGTAACAAAGGACAGAAAATCATATACATTAAATTAAAGAAGTCCATTTCAACCATGAAGACACCCCATGCAATAGTAAAGGAGGCACCATTGATCCATTTGGCTTTCCCAACATGATCCGTGTTACATTGCGCAAGGGGAAAATTAAGCACAATGACTGACAGCTATCAAGAGATGCCTTCATTCCAAACAACACCAACAAAATAAGCTATTATAGGGCCAATGTGACGCATACACAGTCTAAGAGGCCCGAGTTTAACCAACTATCTCATCACATCAGAAGCTAGGGGCAAGCAGGAAAGAAATCTAGGCCATGTGAGAAATCTAGCATTGCTAATCATCTTCAAATCAGATCGAAAAGCAGAAACACAAAGCACTCCTCGGTTACATGACTTATTAGGCCAATCATAGGAGGTGTGACAAAAAATTCGAGGCAAGTAGAAAGCCATTTTGTCAGCATATGCGTGACAAGTTCAGGTGAGCCTGGAGGTTTACGCTTTACAGAATAGTCATTTTCAAAAAATAAATCAATTTTGGAATCACGCACTAAAAATTGCATTTTCCTTTTTTGGCCCACAGTCATTTAAACATTAATTTAATTCGTTAGAGGTAACAGTGCTCTGGTTGAAGAAAACACTTTTTTTTAAATTCAGAACAGGACATCAAAAGAGCTGAACCCCCCCCCTCCTCTATTTCTTCTCAAGTGGAAGAAAACACTGTAGAGTTCAATACATCCACATTAGTTAATGGCCCATGCTGGCTGTGCATTGTGCGCGGGTGGAGCACGGGTGGAGCGATTGAGGCTGCCACAGGCTTCAGTGTCCCGGTGACGTGCAGGGTCAGCAGCTACAACACAGGACATCTGATGAGCCAAGTAATTTCCATAGGATGTTTACTTTCCCCAATTCTTCCATGGGACACTAAGCTTGTTTTCTTCTACAAATGGACCCCCTGATGTCGACAATGATTTGATCAGAAATGCATTTCCGGGATAGAGAAGAAAAAAAGGTTGAATAACACCTCTATTGTCACAGATTCTGCCTCATACATGCATATTACCTTTGGCAAACACAAAGGTCAGGAAATGCAAATTACAGTATTAGGCCAAAGATCCCTCAAAGACTATTTTGCATTAGGTTTACCACTACCGGTGTCGGGTCCACCCACGCAACACGCACCGCTCCGTTAGACGGATATTTAGCGAGGAGACGATTGGCTCCTCACTTTCCATTGTGTAACATGATGGGGGATTTCACCAAAAGACGTAAACAAAATATCTAACGCATCAATAAAAAATAATTTAAAAAGACAATGCGGTGATTTCTGGGGCTTAAAATCGCCGGAGACTGAATTTGTTCTTCAAACTTATCCCTGCGCACCAATTAGCTAAAAACATTTGGGTTTCAGAGGTTCCGTGACCGAAAAAAAACCAAAACAACAACCGTGGAGCCGCCGGATGAGCCGTCAGCATCCTCCACCCACAGCTACACCTCAGCGGCCCTACAAACGTTTCCAGCAGGAGACAAACATCTCACACAACTCTAGAACCACGTCACCTTGTGCCACTTGAACCACACGAAAACCACCGGGACCGACCGAAGCAGAGCTCTAAAAAAAACAAGCACAAAACAGCGAGCCGTGCAACTTTGTCGGGCTGCCCCGCGTGTTGCTCTCCACACGCAGTGGATCGACACGTCGCCACTAACGTTGCGTTGCCCCAATAACGTCACGTTAGTTGCCCCGCAGCTGCGAGCGGCCCCGGACTCCCCGACATCACCGACTCAGGTTTCACTCGCTGGCTCCGCCTCGCCTTCCTCCCCAAAAGCACAAGGGCTCGAAGGAATTTTGTCGGTCTTTGTTTAAAAAAAAAAAAAAAAAAAAAGAAAGAAAACGACGAGAGGGAAACGCAAATCACAGGCTTCAGACGCAAAGTGAACTTACATTCTAGCCACTTATTATATACAGCAACGTGCTCGATTCGACGTCCCGAGTTTCCGATGAGCTTCGGTTTGACCAACTTCACTTTGAGGGAAATGTTTGTGCCAATGTTGCTTCACCAGCTCCAAAACACATTCCACGTTACACGCGTTAGAAGTTACTAAACACGCCCTGATCCATCGCCACATATCACCCGTTTCGCTAACGCTGAACCAGTCACAAAACAACCGACCCGAGTCGGAGTCGTGGAATGCGGCAGCGCAAAGCGTGCCAGCGGGCGATAAGCTAACCAACCGTCGCTAACCGTAACTAACGACACCGAGAACAAGCGGGAACACAACGCCGACGTTCGGTCCCCAAAAAGCCGGAATAACGTCAGCGCGTCAATCGCAGGGGCGACGGTTCACCGTCGGACCATCCAGCGAGCGGCAACTGTAAGTTAAGTTCGTAAACGGGCGGTCTCGACCGACCCGCGGGAGCCGTTGGGTCAGTGGCCATCGGCTGTAGAGCAGCGGTGTTCCCACCGGGTCGGCGAATCCGAAATATCTGGCGTGAAAGCCGCGGTATCGCTGGCTGCGGCAGCATCCCGGCCGGCCCCGCGCACTGCGAACGGCTCCATTCCTTTCGGCGTTCAGAGAGAGACCGACGGGAGAAGCGGAGTATAACACGGGAGCTTAAACGATGAAGCCTACCCTTGTCAACACGGGGAGTCCTTCTCCTCGGGTCCCGGAGAGTAAACACCTCTTGGGAGTGGAAAAAGTGGACGATAACGTTGAAGGCGAGCGTCAGCGAGGAGCCCTCGTCCACTCCCTCCGCAGTCAGTCAATAATGACTTGGCCGGAACAGCAGAGACTGGGTATTTTTTAAGATGGCGGCACGTTTATATAGACCGGAGAACACCTCCAGCGGTTCAGCGTATCCTGCCGTGCGCACGCATAAAGTAGAGACTGAAATAATGTTTCTTCTTTGATTTATCTCACTATTGCGTGTCACCGGGCACGATTAAACACTATAGTACCTGTATATCTTTGTTTCGAGTTTTACGCCATTTAATGAAAAAGGCTAGTTGAAGTCAAGGTATAAAGCACGAGTATGAATACACAATTGAATGAAGTTCCGGCGACCTACAAAAATAAATCGATTCATTTCCTAAGTTAGACCTCTTAGACTCTAAAAAAGAGCACACTTTGAGTGTGTTACACTGCAAAGTACTGCCCTCTGTCTCACAGAGTAATCAGAAAACATGTATATTGTCTAGACAATAATTATTAAACACAATAATGAAAAGTTAGTAATGGAAGACACGGTGTGTGGGTTACTTCACAAACCACACATGTAGCTATTTATTAAAAAATCAAGATGATGCTAATGATCAAATTAAGTTGAATGAAACACAATAATGGACACTGCAAATCTCAACAAGGGGATACATATTTATTACTCTAGCAAACAATCAATAGGCAATGGTCAAACGCTGGCGGTCTCAAGAGCGTTTTTTCCCGTTCACTAACACCTTTGCAGCAGGGCCTTTGAAATTGTTGTTATAGCATACATGGGGAACCTCAAAGAAAATGGCCTGAGTAGGTCAACAGTTGAAAAAGAAGGAGATGGGTCTCTTTGCAGGTTGGAGCACCCATAATCAATTCATTTGTGAATTAGTGACTGTCAGTATTTCAATAATGGCTCCTGAAATAGACTCGGTTTTGTTTGTGAATGAGATCAAATCTCATGCAGTAAGAAAATGGTTTAAGGAAGTGAATCATCACTACTGCTTTCATGCTTTAAGAAGGAGAAAATCAGACTTCCAGCAATTGTATTATAGAACTAATTGATCAAACAGGACATGCATTGCTAAAAGGATATTTTTTTCAAAATATTGTAGAGTTAGATTAATCTTTTTTTTCTCCACTTAATTAAAAGGCAGATTCAGTCATTAAACGTATTAGTGATCTTTGAACATAGACAAGTTCCTTCAAGTGAGTAGTTTGATCTTCCCTTTATTCACAGATCATAGAATTGTGGCTTTTAATTTTCAAATGACTCTCTATTTGGCTCAAAAATAAGTAAGTTAGTGGATACGCTACATAGCACATTAAACACGCATCACAAGTTAACTAGTCAGTGTTTGTTCCCTTAATCTCTGCGTAGGTGAAGATAAGATGCTGCCTTCATACTCTCCCTTCATTCAACAGCAAACAATCTCCTGGGCGAACTTCCGTCTTGTCTTCCTCATTTAATTAAGCGTTATGTACCGTATGTGAGTGGGATGTGTTACAGGAAGCCAAACTCAAAACACTCAGTAAAGCCCCCCGATTCCCACACGGGAATCCTTTAAACAGAGCCAGCATGCACAATATGTGACCCATCACCCGGAATGAGTCCACCCTGCGTCGTTACATTGAAAGATTGAAACACGACAGCAGCTGAGAGGGATTGATATGACTTTGAGTGGCTTTTAAACCACACTGGGAACGACCGCTTTCATTCAGTTTATTACATAGCCGTGATTTATGAAATGAAATGACCCGCTTGATGAAGCCACGTGATCTCACAGGAGCATGCTCACAAACACGACAGGATGAGATGATCAGGGACATCAAGAAAACACCATTACATAATGCTCTGGGTTACAAATATTGTAATTCAATTTCCAAAATGTGGTACGGTGTTGTGATGGTTGGGAGACAGGCTGCTGACCAGATGTTGGCTGGTTTGCATTCAAACCAAGTGGGCGTTCTTCAAGATACTGTACTTAAAAAAAAACATTTTCCTTTTTTTTTTACTTATTGGACTGGTTATTGTTTATCATGTCAATTTCATTGACTTTAACCTTGAATTTGACACAAATCAAAGAAGAATATCCAATGTTAGAGTTAAAGGCCATATCTATTCCTCCTCAGTGTTATTATGCTCACGTGTCCACTGTTTACACACCTTTCACAACGTAAATGTCTCTGTTACACATGTATTATATGTCACTACTGTATGTTATTTCTGTCACACAATGACTGTACATTGTAACAATAACACTCAATGAATAGTTCATGTCCCTTTACAGTAAATAACAGCGGGGGATTGACAGAGTTTCAGCAGATGATGCAACAAGTTTTTGTCAGAACCAGACTGGAAACATCACTGCATGAACTACTGGGTCCGGTAATTTAATTTCTAATAAAATCCTTCTGAAGTCAAATCAGTAAATCTTTGTCAACGTTTCATTGATGAGGAGAATCAGTTCTTATTTAACTTCATACATGTAAAGCATTTTATTGTTGCTTACAGGGAATTTATTATATCCACAACAAATCTCTCTTACATGTAATACAATTTTTTGTGAATTCTAAAAATGCACAAAGTCTGTTAAACGTAGGCCCCTCAATCACGGCCCCGGTTATAATGAACTTTGTAATAATTCTGCACCCAGCCCACTATACCAGCTTAAAATACGTGAAGAGATGGGAGGTTACAGCCGTAAATGTGGGTTTCTGTGTAAAAAGTATGAACAATAATGTTGATTAATAAATAGAACTGAACTACTACTGTCTCTTATTTTCTTTTTTTAACAAGCCATCACTTGTGAGGTTGTATAGCTTTATCCAAAGTCTTGAGAGTTTTTCCTTTTTCTCTTTGTTTTTGTGGTAAACATACATCAAATGAAAGAGGGGAATGTTCAGAAACTACAACACTTCAGTATGTTCAAATGCATTGTATTAATAAAGTTGATTATGAATGGCAGAGACAGATTTGTATATACAAACACAATATTTCCATCTTTCTATAAGGAGCCAGTTCTAATACATTTATTACATTTATACGTATTTTATGTGGATGGGATTCAATTCTCTTCATCCTTGTTTATCATAAGAGACTTCTCAGATCTAGGACACGTGAGGTTAAACATCCGATTTAGTTTGATCCTGAAGATTAATCCATAATGCCTGTGAAATGGCCCTTCATCCACAGGCTGCGCTGAAATAACACAAACTGTTCTGTTCCCAAATACGTCACGGCTCTCCACCGACCCCGCGTTGTGCCACTTCAGGGAACACAGCACTCGGTCCTCCAGCTGGATTCATGTTCCATCAATGGACGAGTATCTACACCTGCAATTCAATGGATAAATGCAGATTGGTCTGGATATCAAAACACGTTTTACAAAAAAGTACTGTAATTGTATGTGAATAAATGTGCTCTATAAACATTAAAGCTGCGCTAATTTAAAATAAAATTCG